>NC_069501.1:1084574002-1084874002 GCF_027579735.1 Bombina bombina | reverse complement strand
AATTGGTCTAAAGACAGGCTTAATTCTGGATAGAGCCTGACAAAAAGGCTGAACCACTGCCAAACGTTTGTGTAGCAAAATTGACAAAGCAAAAATCTGTCCCTTTAAGGAACTCGCTGATAACCCTTTCTCCAATCCTTCTTAGAAAAAAGACAGAATCCTGGGAATCCTAACTTTACTCCATGAGTAGCCCTTGGATTCACACCAAAAAAGATATTTGCGCCATATCTTATGATAGATCTTTCTAGTGACAGGCTTATATGCCTGAATCAAAGTATCGATGACCGAATCGGAGAATCCCCCGGGTGAAAGGCCTGTTGGCTTAAGAAATCCGCTCCCCAGTTGTCTACTCGTGGGATGTAGATTGCTGACAGATAACAAGAGTGGGCCTCCACCCATCGAATTATCTTGGATACTTCTGTCATCGCTAAGGAACTCCTCGTTCCCCCCTGATGATTGATATAAGCCACAGTCGTCATGTTGTCTGACTGGAATCTGATGAATTTGTCCAAAGCCAACTGAGGCCACGCCTGAAGCGCATTGAATATTGCTCTCAATTCCAGAATATTGATTGGAAGTAGAGACTCTACCTGAGTCCACACACCCTGAGCTTTCAGGGAATTCCAGACTGCACCCCAGCCCAGAAGGCTGGTGTCCGTTGTCACTATAACCCACGAGGGTCTGCGGAAACACGTCCCCTGGGACAGATGATCCGGCGACAACCACCAAAGAAGAGTCTCTCTGGTCTCTTGGTCCAGATTTATCAGAGGAGATAAATTTGCATAGTCCCCATTCCACTATCCGAGCATGCACAGCTGCAGTGGTCTGAGATGAAAACGAGCAAACGGAATGATGTCCATTGCCGCTACCATTAATCCAATTACCTCCATACACTGATCCACTGATGGCCGAGGATTGGGCTGAAGGGCTTGGCAAGTATTCAGAATCTTTGACTTTCTGACCTCCGTCAGAAATATTTTCATCTCTACAGAATCTATCAGAGTTCCCAAGAAGGGAACCCTTGTCCGTGGAACTAGTGAATTCTTTTCTAGGTTCACCTTCCATCCTTGAGTTCTCAGAAAGGACAACACTGTGTCTGTATGAGATTTCATCAGACGCCTGAATCAAAATATCGTCCAGATAAGGTGCCACTGCTATGCCCCGCGGCCTGAGAACTGCCAGAAGGGACCCTAGGACCTTCGTGAAGATCCTGGGTGCTGTAGCCAACCCGAAGAGAGGAGCCACAAACTGAAAATGTTTGTCTAGGAAGGCAAACCTTAGGAAATGATGATGATCCTTGTGGATAGGAATATGAAGGTATGCATCCTTCAAGACCACGGTAGTTATATATTGACCTTCCTGGATCATTGGTAAAATTGTTCGGATCGTCTTCATCTTGAAGGATGGAAATTTGTTTAGACTCTTGAGGTCTAAAATAGGTCTGAAAGTTCCCTCTTTTTTGGGAACTACGAAAAGATTTGAGTAAAATCCCTGTCCCTGTTCTAATCTTGGAACGGGATGAATTACTCCCATAGTAGAGAGGTCTTTTACACAAGAACGCCTCTCTTTTTATCTGGTTTACAGACAATTGTGAAAGAAGAAATCTCCCTCTTGGGAGAAAATTTTTGAATTCCAGTTGATACCTGTTGGTCACGATTTCCAGTGTCCAGGGGTCCTGAACATCTCTTACCCAAGCCTGAGAAAAGAAAGAAAGTCTGCCCCCTACTAGATCCGGGCACGGATCGGGGGCCGTCCCTTCATGCCGTCTTTGTAACAGCAACGGAGCTTACCCTTGTTCCAAGCCTGGTTAGGTCTCCAGGCGGACTTGGCCTGAGTAAAATTCCCTTCCTGCTTTGTGAAGGAAGAGGAAGCAGAGGGTACTCCTTTAAAATTTCGAAAGGAACGAAAATTATTTTGTTTACTTCTCATCTTAACAGACTTATCCTGAGGTAGAGCGTGACCCTTACCTCCAGTAATGTCAGAAATAATTTCCTTCAACTCAGGCCCGAATAGGGTCTTCCCCTTGAAAGGAATAGCTAAGAGCTTTGATTTAGATGATACATCAGCAGACCACGATTTTAACCATAACGCTCTAAGCGCCATAATGGCAAAACTTGCATTTTTTGCCGCCAGCTTAGCAATTTGAAAGGCGGCATCTGTAATAAAAGAATTAGCTAGCTTGAGAGCCCTAATTCTATCTAAAATGTCCTCCAAAGGTGTCTCAACCTTCAGAGACTCTTCTAGAGCATCAAACCAAAAAACTGCTGCAGTAGTAACTGGAACAATGCAAGCTGTTGGTTGTAAAAGGAAACCCTGATGAATAAATAATTTCTTTAGAAGACCCTCTAACTTCTTATCCATAGGGTCTTTGAAAGCACAACTGTCTTCAATAGGAATAGTTGTACGCTTAGCCAGGGTAGATATAGCTCCCTCCATCTTAGGGACTGTTTGCCAGGAGTCACGAATGGCGTCTGATATGGGATACATTTTCTTGAAATTAGGAGGAGGAGAGAACGGTATACCCGGTCTGTCCCATTCCTTCTTTATAATTTCCGAAATTCTTTAAGGAACCAGAAAAACATCAGCGTAAATAGGTACCTCTACATATTTGTCCATTTTACACAATTTCTCTGGTGGTATTAGAATAGGGTCACAATCACCCAGAGTCGCTAAAACCTCCTGAAGTAACAGGCGGAGGTGTTCAAGCTTAAATTTAAAGGACAGGACGTCTGAATCTGTCTGAGGTAACATACTTCCTGGGTCTGAAAGTTCTCCCTCAGGCAACAATTCCCTGACCCCCAACTCAGAGCCCTGTGAGCGTACATCGGAAATAGCCAACAATGCATCAGAGGACTCGGTATTCACATTAATTCCTGTCCTGCTACGTTTACCCTGTAACACTGGTAACTTAGATCAGTGATTTTTAACCTTTTTTTTGCCGTGGCACACTTTTTTACATTAAAAAATCCTGTGGCACACCACCATCTCAAAATTTTAAAAAAATCACACATTGTAGTCTAATACAGCATATATATATATATATATATATATATATATATATATACACATACACACATACACACAAACACACACATACTGTATGTATTGTGCTGTTATACCATGCCTCCTACAAACTACCCCTGCACTGGGAGTAAAAAACAAGCAAAGTTTAAAAAATATGTCACACTGTTGTCAGTCTGCCATGGCACACCTGAGGATCTCTCACGGCACACTGGTTGAAAAACACTGACTTAGATAATACCTCTGTAAGGGTAGTTGACATAACTGCAGCCATATCCTGCAGAGTAAAAGAACTAGACGCATTTGAGGAACTCAGCGTCGCTTGTGTGGGTGTTAAAGGTTGTGACACTTGTGGAGAATAAGATGGCATATCCTGATTCTCTTCAGACTGAGAATCATCCTTAGGCACACTTTCTTTACCTAAAATATGCTTTTTACATTGTAAGGCCCTTTCAGTACAAGAGGTACACAAAGTAAGAGGGGGTTCCACAATGGCTTCTAAACGCATAGAACAATTAGTTTCCTCAATGTCAGACATGTTGAACAGACTAGTAATAGCCACAATAGTCGTAAAACACCTCAGTTATTGAATCAAACAACTTTTAGAAAAATGTGTACTGCGCCTTTAAAAAATAAAAAGCGCAACAATTTTTTCTCAAACTGCCTAAAACGTTTAAAAAACGCTACACAATTAAATATAATAACTCATTTGGCCCAAAAATGATTGCACCCTATAAGTACAAGGTGAATTTACCCTCTAAGAGACATTTTAATCAAAAAATATATCTTGACAGAAAAAATGACCCCTGCATCTGCAAATAAAGCAATGTATGTCCACTGTACCTAATATCTCTTAACAATAATTTGCAGCCCTACTGACTTTGTTATTAAAATATATAATGTCAAGCTGCCTCTCCCAGTGTCCAGCCCCAAAACAGTGTCAAAGCAATATGAATTAAAACACAGGATTTTCAGTAACACCCTCAGTGATACAGGTCTACTGCTTACCCCCTTCCTTGCAGGTAAAAATGTCAGCCAGTTCTGATATACCAAGTCTCCTCAGAAATAAAAGACTGAACATACCTCAATGCTGCTTGTAGCATGACACCGTTCTCCACACTGAAGATTTCTCTTGCAGAAGCTCTGGGGGAACCAAAATGGATCTTAGTTACATCTGCTAAGATCATCAACCTCAGGGCAGAAATCTTCTTTCCATATCTCCCTGAGAAAAATAGTACTCACCGGTACCATTTTAAAATAAAAAACTTCTTGATTGAAGAATCTAAAACTAACACCTCACTTTACCTCTTCCTATTACTAACACAGGCAAAGAGAATCACTGGGGGTGGAGGGAAGGGAGGAGCTATATATACAGCTCTGCTGTGGTGCTCTTTGCCACTTCCTGTTAGCAGGAGGTTAATGTCCCACAAGTAAGGATGAAATCCGTGGACTCGTCGTATCTTGTAGAAGAAAGCTGTGTTTTTTTTTTCCTCCAGAGCTGCCCTGCAGTTTAATGTCCCTTTAAAATCCTTTGGCAAATGGTTGCAGCTAATAATTCCTCGTTAAAAACAGACAGACTACAGGATTTCATTTATTTCAAATAATTGTTCTTTAATTATATACATGGCATGACTTAAAAAGTAACAAAACAAAATGTATCTTATTCCAGAATATACACAAACCTCCAATTAACTGCGTATAGTAGTAAACATATATAAACACAACCGTTAAATAATTAAAGTCTACATATAAAGTCTTTAAACAATTAAAATCTAGTCCCCCTTAATTGTTTGGATATCTTAGCAGCATTTGTCAAAATGACACCGAAAGGCATTAAAATGTTCAAAAACATCTAACGCTAATACACTAGAAATCAGTAACATTTTAGAGAAATGAAATACACAATTAATAGGAAGTAACATTATGATAGTTCTACTGTACATGAAGCTTGAACCTATTAAAAAAGAAATATGACATTTTTGAAAGTAGGGGATATATGAATACTAATCATAATAATGTAGGATTCAATAAATGATATGTTTTATGCATGCATGGTATTTCTTCATGTCCCTTTAAATCCAAAAGATGCCAAGAAATGCAGTTTAACCGTAAGAAACTTTAAGCTAATATTGGTTCATTATTTAGCGATATGGTACAGAAGACACAGATGTATATACAAGAGCCAGGTGCGACACGTGTTATCCCATGAAGGGTTCCATTATTTTCACATAACTATATTTTTACTGGCTAATCGTCTAGATTGCATATTATGGAATTTATTCTAGGCATTACCAGGTGTATTTTATACAAAACAATACTTTTCAGATTTTTCAACATAGAATCGCCTTAGTTATGCAGATGCTCAATAAAAATATCCCTGAAACAGCTAGAAACACATGGGTTTAACACTGAGGTATAAAAATTAGTTTGAATAACTGTACCATGAAACAGAACTATGGTATTATGACCAGGGCCAGACTGGGACCAAAATCAGGCCCGGGCATTCAGCCCAGTCTCCTACCCCCATTTGTTATTAGCCATACATCAAAAATGGCAACTATAATGTACTAGTATAGTTAACAAAAAGGTTTGGTGCTGCCCTAGGCACAAATTATGTCACCCAACACCCCAATTGTGTTGAACTGAGGAGCTTCTCACCTCACATTCTTGTGTGTCTGTTGACATGAATATATTGTGTATGTAATAATGAAGCAGTTAAACTCATCTGAGTATAACCTAATGAGTTGTCAGCAAATTTATTCAGCATTGTGACAGAAACAAATTCCAAACAATGAAAAGAGAAAGTGCCAAATCACCATGCCTGTCAGTCTGTCCCACGTATTACCACAGCTATCACTAACCCACTGGTTTTCAAACCTGACCTCAGGCCTCCCCAACAGGCCACATTTTCAGGATTACCTTGGACGAGAGCAGGTTAATAACCATGGTTACTAATCAGCTGATTATTTCACCTGTGCTCTAGTTCAGATATCCTCAAAATGTGGCCTGTTAGGGAGGCCTGGGGACAGGTTTGAAAACCAGTGCACCAACCAGCCACCGTACCACTGCAATCTCCCTGGTTGCCAATATTGTATCATCTCCTGCTCTCACAGTGCTTCCTCTTTGCCCCATAGACTACCAGAGGGTACAAGGTGCAGATTTTCCATCTTTATCCCTTCCAGGTTCAGTAGGGGTAAAATAAGGAAGCGGAGGCTAAGACTGATTATTAGGAATGTATGGCTTAACCCTCTAGTTCCCAGAGTGGGCTGAAATGCATTTACCTGCAGTGTGTTAAATACTGGAGAAAATGTTATCAGGGCAAATCATTAGGCGCTTGATTATTTATAAAGAGTGTGATGAAAATGGAGCTGGTCAGAAGCGCGGGTGCATGTAATCTAGTTACTTTAATTCCTCTGCCTAGTAATCTTGTATGACTGTGATAAACACATGTAACTGTGCGCTAATGTGCATACACTGGGCATGCACACATGGCTGATACAATGTTAAAAAAAAGGCCTGAAGGATTTTTAACACTGTTTGCATTGCATGATACAGACTACCATGACCATTTATACATCTTTAATGTATAACAATGATTTCACCAATTCTGTTAGCCAAAAGACTTATACTTAGGACTTCTCTTGCAGCAGACTGAATAGTTTGCATTTAAATTCTAGATAAATGATTGCATTTCTTTGTATATATTATTATTTAGATTAATATTAGTTCTACTTAAGTAGCTACACTATTTAAAAAAAAAAAAAAAAGCCTGATCAATATACTGCAGTTATAGCTCCTTTCATTTGCAAGTTGCTACAAGGCAACATTTATTCAGTCCCTGATAGCTTAAATCAATGCGCTCATCCAGTAAATCGCATGTAATCAAAGATAAGATTTTGCGGTTCAGGACAAGCCTTGTTAAACAGGTTTTAGTGTCCTATTTCAGTTAAAAATAAGACACAAATGATAGCATGAAAATGGTTCAGTAACGTTATTGTACAGCATATTTATACTATGCAGAATAATAATAGTGTGCTTAAAGGGACATTAAACACTAAATAAATGCTAAATAGAATGATGCATTCAAAGAAAAGATTAGTCTGAGAATAACAGGTAGATGTATTTTTTAAAGTTTCATTAGCTGTTTAATCTGACAAAATAAGTGTAACGTTTTAGTGTCAATAAAACAATGGGAGAAGCCATGTTATAGTTTAGGTTACCATCTCTGCTGTGGCCAATTAGAGACAGTTATACATAGGTCACTAAATTGTGCAGCCAAAGGCTGTGTGGAATATAACAGTGCACTGCTCTTACATTTCTAACAGGAACTGAAAAGCTCACAATTTCAGAATGGAATTACAGGAAAAGGGAATAAAAACAAATAATGAAAGTATATTGCAGAGTTGGTTTTTAAATATATAAATTATATTATAATCTCAAATTGTTTAATGTTCCGTTAATATTTGAAAAACAAGAGAAGCCTGGCAAGGTTGCTTTAAAAATGTGCCAAAATGTATAATGTACAGGCATGGCTCCTTCCTATTTTACACATTTTATTGAAGCAGTTGTGTGATCTTGGGGGGAAAAATGCACAAATTACTTAGGGTCCAATTCTCTAAAGCTCTGACGAAACTCTGTAGGATGGCTGTAACAGCGTGGGTCTCACTGACTGATACAGGCAGAAACAGCACTTTCTTGCCACTGAGGCTGAGACCTGCATTCATATATCCTTGGAAGTGCCACAGGGAGCTGTCATTTAAGAGTTAAAACTACAATTTAAAATGAAGGTAAACTTTGCTGAATACAAGCACGTTTTTAAAAAAAATACTATTAACCTTTTAAAGCCGCTATGCCGTTCTATTCCGTCATAATTAGACTGGGCTTTAAAGCCGTTATGATCGGAATAGAACGTCATAGCCAACGGCTGTCCTGAAGCCTTCTGTGCTGTCAGGATTTGATCGCGGTCTGGAGGGCGTTCCTAGGGTTGTAGGGACGCCCCCCAGACGCGATCCAATAATTGAAATCTTGCAATCGTGTGCACGATCGCGTGGTTTCAATTTGTCTACATCGGAACAGTTGTTCCGATGTAGGCACTTTAGCCTTGACACGAAAGGGTTAAAAACAGGGTCACTTTCAATCATCAAAGTTTAGAAGGCAGCCATTTGTGAAAAAAACAAAGTTAAGTTTTTAATCAAGCCAGAGCAGCTTCCCTTACCTGGAGATCCTCTCTTCACACGTCATCAATGACTAATCCGGCTTCCTCCAATCACACCACAGCCTCAGGCAATGTCTCCCCTGGGGGGAAGCTGGATTAGACATTGCTGACGTGTGAAGAGAGGATCTCTGTGTGGGGAAAGCTGCTCTGGCTGTGCAAAAGAAGAAAGGTAAGTTTTTAATCAAAACGGCTGCTTTGTAAACTTTGATGAATGAAAGTGCCCCTGTTTTTAATAGTATTTTTAAAAGACGGGCTTTCATTCATCAAAGTTTACTTTCACTTTAAGTATATTGTATACAAATTGCAGTTAAATTAATTAAATTCAAAAGTTTAAACACAGATTAAACAAACAAAACTAAAAAATGATGGAAAAGAGTAAATCACACATTTATATATCTCTGTGATACAGATTATATCTTCCAACAGCTATCAACATTCATTTTTAATAAAAGTAAAATGCATTTGACACACATTACTAAGAAAATGCCTTTAGGCTACTTGTAATAAATGAAAAACACATAAAACATAAGCTGGAATGTACTATTGCCTATTGGCTGCAACTATTTTACAAATAACAGGTAATTTACAGATAAGGTTTGTGTCAATCACAAGGTTACAATAGTATTGGAATGTGATTTACTCTAATGCTGATATCCAGTTTTAAGTGAGGAGACAATGTTACATAACTAGAATGTTTGATTATAATATTGCTTAAAAGAATAATCTGTCGGAACCGTATGATATGTCCTGAAGGTGAAGAATACGGACGTCTCAAATCTGCTTTATTGAGCTCTAAAGTAAAATTGTATTGAAACGCTACCGATCATCATCTTCATGAAAAACAGAACAGCTTTCAGTGTTAAAGTAAGTTCCACCCTAAACTAACAAATATTTATTATTAATATGAGAAGGCTGAGTGTATTCAGGGTGAGTTTTGTACAAACAGAGGAATAGTAGTATGGAATCCAATTAAAAAGCTCTATAGCGACCTCAAGCTTTAAAATGTCATGGTCTCTAGAGTAACTTGTCTTCTAGATGTCATACCTCCAACAGCTGAATATTTAGGTTAGCTTGCATACAAATGTCACAGCTCCAGCTGCTGAATATTTAGGTGAGCTTGCATACAAATGTCACAGCTCCAACAGCTGAATATTTAGGTTAGCTTGTATACAAATGTCACAGCTCTAACTGCTGAATATTTAGGTGAGCTTGCATACAAATGTCACAGCTCTAAGTGCTGAATATTTAGGTTAGCTTGCATACAAATGTCACAGCTCCAGCTGCTGAATATTTAGGTTAGATTGCATACAAATGTCACAGCTCCAACAGCTGAATATTTAGGTAAGCTTGCATACAAATGTCACAGCTCTAACTGCTGAATATTTAGGTTAGCTTGCATACAAATGTCACAGCTGTAACTGCTGAATATTTAGGTTAGCTTGTATACAAATGTCACAGCTCTAACTGCTGAATATTTAGGTAAGCTTGTATACAAATGTCACAGCTCCAGCTGCTGAATATTTAGGTTAGCTTGCATACAAATGTCACAGCTGTAACTGCTGAATATTTAGGTTAGCTTGCATACAAATGTCACAGCTCTAACTGCTGAATATTTAGGTAAGCTTGCATACAAATGTCACAGCTCCAGCTGCTGAATATTTAGGTTAGCTTGTATACAAATGTCACAGCTGTAACTGCTGAATAACAGAATTTATGCTTACCTGATAAATTACTTTCTCCAACGGTGTGTCCGGTCCACGGCGTCATCCTTACTTGTGGGATATTCTCTTCCCCAACAGGAAATGGCAAAGAGTCCCAGCAAAGCTGGTCACATGATCCCTCCTAGGCTCCGCCCACCCCAGTCATTCGACCGACGGACAGGAGGAAATATATATAGGAGAAACCATATGATACCGTGGTGACTGTAGTTAGAGAAAATAATTCATCAGACCTGATTAAAAAACCAGGGCGGGCCGTGGACTGGACACACCGTCGGAGAAAGTAATTTATCAGGTAAGCATAAATTCTGTTTTCTCCAACATTGGTGTGTCCGGTCCACGGCGTCATCCTTACTTGTGGGAACCAATACCAAAGCTTTAGGACACGGATGAAGGGAGGGAGCAAATCAGGTCACCTAAATGGAAGGCACCACGGCTTGCAAAACCTTTCTCCCAAAAATAGCCTCCGAAGAAGCAAAAGTATCAAATTTGTAAAATTTGGCAAAAGTGTGCAGTGAAGACCAAGTCGCTGCCTTACATATCTGGTCAACAGAAGCCTTGTTCTTGAAGGCCCATGTGGAAGCCACAGCCCTAGTGGAGTGAGCTGTGATTCTTTCAGGAGGCTGCCGTCCGGCAGTCTCATAAGCCAATCGGATAATGCTTTTAAGCCAAAAGGAAAGAGAGGTAGAAGTCGCTTTTTGACCTCTCCTTTTACCAGAATAAACAGCAAACAAGGAAGATGTTTGTCTGAAATCTTTAGTAGCCTCTAAATAGAATTTTAGAGCACGGACTACGTCCAAATTGTGTAACAAACGTTCCTTCTTTGAAACTGGATTCGGACACAAAGAAGGTACAACTATCTCCTGGTTAATATTTTTGTTGGAAACAACTTTCGGAAGAAAACCAGGCTTAGTACGCAAAACCACCTTATCTGCATGGAACACCAGATAGGGCGGAGAACACTGCAGAGCAGATAACTCTGAAACTCTTCTAGCAGAAGAAATTGCAACCAAAAACAAAACTTTCCAAGATAATAACTTAATATCTACGGAATGTAAGGGTTCAAACGGAACCCCTTGAAGAACTGAAAGAACTAGGATTTAGACTCCAGGGAGGAGTCAAAGGTCTGTAAACAGGCTTGATCCTAACCAGAGCCTGAACAAATGCTTGAACATCTGGCACAGCTGCCAGTCTTTTGTGAAGTAAAACAGATAAAGCAGAGATCTGTCCCTTCAGAGAACTTGCAGATAATCCTTTCTCCAAACCTTCTTGTAGAAAGGATAGAATCTTAGGAATTTTTATCTTGTTCCATGGGAATCCTTTAGATTCACACCAACAGATATATTTTTTCCATATTTTATGGTAAATTTTTCTAGTTACAGGCTTTCTAGCCTGAATCAGAGTATCTATTACAGAATCTGAAAACCCACGCTTTGATAAAATCAAGCGTTCAATCTCCAAGCCGTCAGTTGGAGGGAAACCAGATTCGGATGTTCGAATGGACCCTGAACAAGAAGGTCCTGTCTCAAAGGTAGCTTCCATGGTGGAGCCGATGACATATTCACCAGGTCTGCATACCAAGTCCTGCGTGGCCACGCAGGAGCTATCAAGATCACCGAGGCCCTCTCCTGATTGATCCTGGCTACCAGCCTGGGGATGAGAGGAAATGGTGGGAATACATAAGCTAGGTTGAAGGTCCAAGGTGCTACTAGTGCATCTACTAGGGTCGCCTTGGGATCCCTGGATCTGGACCCGTAGCAAGGAACCTTGAAGTTCTGACGAGACGCCATCAGATCCATGTCTGGAATGCCCCATAATTGAGTTATTTGGGCAAAGATTTCCGGATGGAGTTCCCACTCCCCCGGATGGAATGTCTGACGACTCAGAAAATCCGCTTCCCAATTTTCCACTCCTGGGATGTGGATCGCAGACAAGTGGCAGGAGTGATCCTCTGCCCATTGAATTATCTTGGTCACTTCTTTCATCGCCAGGGAAGTCCTTGTTCCCCCCTGATGATTGATATATGCAACGGTCGTCATGTTGTCTGACTGAAACCTTATGAATTTTGCCTTTGCTAGTTGAGGCCAAGCTCTGAGAGCATTGAATATCGCTCTCAGTTCCAGAATGTTTATCGGGAGAAGAGACTCTTCCCGAGACCATAGACCCTGAGCTTTCAGGGATTCCCAGACCGCGCCCCAGCCCACTAGGCTGGCGTCGGTCGTGACAATGACCCACTCTGGTCTGCGGAAGCTCATTCCCTGTGACAGATTGTCCAGGGTCAGCCACCAACGGAGTGAATCTCTGGTCTTTTGATCTACTTGAATCGTCGGAGACAAGTCTGTATAATCCCCATTCCACTGTCTGAGCATGCACAGTTGTAATGGTCTTAGATGAATTTGTGCAAAAGGAACTATGTCCATTGTTGCAACCATCAATCCTATTACTTCCATGCACTGCGCTATGGAAGGACGAGGAACAGAATGAAGTACTTGACAAGAGCTTAGAAGTTTTGATTTTCTGAACTCTTGTTGACGGGGACAGAGAACTTTTTTCTTTGTTCACCTTCCATCCGTGAGATCTGAGAAAGGCTAGGACGATGTCCGTATGAGCCTTTGCTTTTGACAGGGACGACGCTTGAATCAGGATGTAGTCCAAGTAAGGTACTACTGCAATGCCCCTTGGTCTTAGAACCGCTAGAAGGGACCCTAGTACCTTTGTGAAAATCCTTGGAGCAGTGGCTAATCCAAATGGAAGTGCCACAAACTGGTAATGCTTGTCCAGAAAAGCGAACCTTAGGAACTGATGATGTTCCTTGTGGATAGGAATATGTAGGTACGCATCCTTTAAATCCACGGTAGTCATAAATTGATTTTCCTGGATAGTAGGTAGGATCGTTCGAATAGTTTCCATTTTGAACGATGGTACCCTGAGAAATTTGTTTAGGATCTTTAGATCCAAAATTGGTCTGAATGTTCCCTCTTTTTTGGGAACTATGAACAGATTGGAATAAAATCCCATTCCTTGTTCTCTTATTGGAACTGGATGCATCACTCCCATCTTTAACAGGTCTTCTACACAATGTAAGAATGCCTGTCTCTTTATTTGGTTTGAAGATAATTGAGACCTGTGGAACCTTCCCCTTGGGGGTAGTTCCTTGAATTCCAGGAGATAACCTTGAGAAACTATTTCTAGCGCCCAAGGATCCTGAACATCTCTTGCCCAAGCCTGAGCAAAGAGAGAAAGTCTGCCCCCCACTAGATCCGGTCCCGGATCGGGGGCTATCCCTTCATGCTGTTTTGGTAGCAGTGGTAGGCTTCTTGGCCTGCTTACCCTTGTTCCAGCCTTGCATTGGTTTCCAGACTGGTTTGGGTTGTGAAGTATTACCCTCTTGCTTAGAGGATACAGAATTAGAGACTGGTCCGTTTCTGCGAAAGGGACGAAAATTAGGCTTATTATTAGCCTTGAAAGACCTATCCTGTGGGAGGGCGTGGCCCTTTCCCCCAGTGATGTCTGAAATAATCTCTTTCAAATCAGGTCCAAATAATGTTTTACCCTTGAAAGGAATGTTAAGCAATTTTGTCTTGGAAGACACATCCGCTGACCAAGACTTTAGCCAAAGCACTCTGCGCGCCACGACAGCAAACCCTGAATTTTTCGCCGCTAATCTAGCTAATTGCAAAGCGGCATCTAAAACAAAAGAGTTAGCCAATTTAAGTGCTTGAACTCTGTCCATAACCTCCTCATACGAAGATTCTTTACTGAGCGATTTTTCTAGTTCCCCGAACCAGAAACACGCTGCCGTAGTGACAGGAACAATGCATGAAATTGGTTGTAGAAGGTAACCTTGCTGTACAAAAATCTTTTTAAGCAAACCCTCTAATTTCTTATCCATAGGATCTTTGAAAGCACAACTATCTTCGATAGGAATAGTAGTGCGTTTGTTTAGAGTACAAACCGCCCCCTCGACCTTGGGGACTGTCTGCCATAAGTCCTTTCTGGGATCGACTATAGGAAATAATTTCTTAAATATAGGGGGGGGGGGAGAACAAAAGGTATGCCGGGCCTTTCCCACTCTTTATTTACTATGTCCGCCACCCGCTTGGGTATAGGAAAAGCGTCGGGGGGCACCGGAACCTCTAGGAACTTGTCCATCTTACATAATTTCTCTGGAATGACCAAATTGTCACAATCATCCAGAGTAGATAACACCTCCTTAAGCAGTGCGCGGAGATGTTCTAATTTAAATTTAAATGTCACAACATCAGGTTCAGCTTGATGAGAAATTTTTCCTGAATCTGAAATTTCTCCATCAGACAAAACCTCCCTCATGGCCCCTTGAGATTGGTGTGAGGGTATGTCAGAACAGTTATCATCAGCGTCCTCTTGCTCTTCAGTGTTTAAAACAGAGCAATCACGCTTTCTCTGATAAGTAGGCATTTTGGATAAAAGATTTGCTATGGAGTTATCCATTACAGCCGTTAATTGTTGCATGGTAATAAGTATTGGCGCACTAGATGTACTAGGGGCCTCCTGTGTGGGCATAACTGGTGTAGACACAGTAGGGGATGATGTAGTATCATGTTTACTCCCCTCATTTGAGGAATCATCTTGGGCAATATCATTATCTGTTGCATTACTGTCCTTACTTTGTTTGGACACTATGGCACAATTATCACATAAATTTAAATGGGGAGACACATTGGCTTTCATACATATAGAACATAGCTTATCTGATGGTACAGACATGTTAAACAGGCTTAAACTTGTCAACAAAGCACAAAAAACGTTTTAAAATAAAACCGTTACTGTCACTTTAAATTTCAAACTGAAAACACTTTATTACTGAATATGTGAAAAAGTATGAAGGAATTGTTCAAAATTCACCAACATTTCACCACAGTGTCTTAAAGCATTAAAAGTATTGCACACCAAATTTCAGAGCTTTAACCCTTAAATTAACGGAACCGGAGCCGTTTTTACATTTAACCCCTATACAGTCCCAGAATGAGGCTCTGTCTATAACTAGAAAGGCCCCCATCTGAAAAAGGTGTCCAACACAGTGCCTGCCGTTTTTCTAAACATTCCCCAAGATTATAATACCAATAATTAGTTAGAATCTGCATAATATGCCTAGTAAAGCAATTGTTTTAGCCCAGAAAAATGTCTACCAGTTTTTAAGCCCTTTATTCTTTTATGTTTAACTAAGAAAATGGCTTACCGGTCCCCATGAGGGGAAATGACAGCCTTCCAGCATTACATGGTCTTGTTAGAAATATGGCTAGTCATACCTTAAGCAGAAAAGTCTGCTAACTGTTTCCCCCAACTGAAGTTACTTCATCTCAACAGTCCTATGTGGAAACAGCAATCGATTTTAGTTACTGTCTGCTAAAATCATATTCCTCTCACAAACAGAAATCTTCATCCTTTTCTGTTTCAGAGTAAATAGTACATACCAGCACTATTTTAAAATAACAAACACTTGATAGAAGAATAAAACTACATTTAAACACCAAAAAACTCTTAACCATCTCCGTGGAGATGTTGCCTGTGCAACTGCAAAGAGAATGACTGGGGTGGGCGGAGCCTAGGAGGGATCATGTGACCAGCTTTGCTGGGACTCTTTGCCATTTCCTGTTGGGGAAGAGAATATCCCACAAGTAAGGATGACGCCGTGGACCGGACACACCAATGTTGGAGAAATTTAGGTTAGCTTGCATACAAATGTCACAGCTCCATCTGCTGAATATTTAGGTTAGCTTGCATACAAATGTCACAGCTCCATCTGCTGAATATTTAGGTTAGCTTGCATACAAATGTCACAGCTCTAACTGCTGAATATTTAGGTAAGCTTGTATACAAATGTCACAGCTCTAACTGCTGAATATTTAGGTTAGCTTGCATACAAATGTCATAGCTCTAACTGCTGAATATTTAGGTTAGCTTGCATACAAATGTCACAGCTCTAACGGCTGAATATTTAGGTTAGCTTGTATACAAATGTCACAGCTCTAACTGCTGAATATTTAGGTTAGCTTGTATACAAATGTCACAGCTCTAACTGCTGAATATTTAGGTAAGCTTGCATACAAATGTCACAGCTCTAACTGCTGCATATTTAGGTTAGCTTGTATACAAATGTCACAGCTCTAACTGCTGAATATTTAGGTAAGCTTGTATACAAATGTCACAGCTCTAACTGCTGAATATTTAGGTAAGCTTGTATACAAATGTCACAGCTCTAACAGCTGAATATTTAGGTTAGCTTGTATACAAATGTCATAGCTCCAACTGCTGAATATTTAGGTTAGCTTGTATACAAATGTCATAGCTCTAACTGCTGAATATTTAGGTAAGCTTGCATACAAATGTCACAGCTCCAACTGCTGAATATTTAGGTTAGCTTGCATACAAATGTCACAGCTCTAACTGCTGAATATTTAGGTAAGCTTGTATACAAAATGTCACAGCTCTAACTGCTGAATATTCAGGTTAGCTTGTATAAAAATGTCATACCTCCAACAGCTGAATATTTAGGTGAGCTTGCATACACATGTCATAGCTCTAACTGCTGAATATTTAGGTTAGCTTGTATACAAATGTCACAGCTCTAACTGCTGAATATTTAGGTTAGCTTGCATACAAATGTCACAGCTCTAACTGCTGAATATTTAGGTAAGCTTGTATACAAAATGTCACAGCTCTAACTGCTGAATATTCAGGTTAGCTTGTATAAAAATGTCATACCTCCAACAGCTGAATATTTAGGTGAGCTTGCATACACATGTCATAGCTCTAACTGCTGAATATTTAGGTTAGATTGCATACAAATGTCATAGCTCTAACTGCTGCATATTTAGGTAAGCTTGCATACAAATGTCACAGCTCTAACTGCTGAATATTTAGGTTAGCTTGTATACAAATGTCACAGCTCTAACAGCTGAATATTTAGGTTAGCTTGTATACAAATGTCACAGCTCTAACTGCTGAATATTTAGGTTAGCTTGTATACAAATGTCACAGCTCCAGCTGCTGAATATTTAGGTAAGCTTGCATACAAATGTCACAGCTCTAACTGCTGAATATTTAGGTTAGCTTGCATACAAATGTCACAGCTCTAACTGCTGAATATTTAGGTTAGCTTGCATACAAATGTCACAGCTCCAGCTGCTGAATATTTAGGTTAGCTTGTATACATATGTCACAGCTCTAACTGCTGAATATTTAGGTTAGCTTGTATACAAATGTCACAGCTCCAGCTGCTGAATATTTAGGTAAGCTTGTATACAAATGTCACAGCTCTAACTGCTGAATATTTAGGTTAGCTTGCATACAAATGTCACAGCTCTAACTGCTGAATATTTAGGTTAGCTTGTATACAAATGTCATAGCTCTAACTGCTGAATAACATAATTTATGTAAGAACTTACCTGATAAATTCATTTCTTTCATATTAGCAAGAGTCCATGAGCTAGTGACGTATGGGATACACATTCCTACCAGGAGGGGCAAAGTTTCCCAAACCTTAAAATGCCTATAAATACACCCCTCACCACACCCACAATTCAGTTTAACGAATAGCCAAGAAGTGGGGTGATAAGAAAAAAGTGCGAAAGCATATAAAATAAGGAATTGGAATAATTGTGCTTTATACAAAAAAATCATAACCACCACAAAAAAGGGCGGGCCTCATGGACTCTTGCTAATATGAAAGAAATGAATTTATCAGGTAAGTTCTTACATAAATTATGTTTTCTTTCATGTAATTAGCAAGAGTCCATGAGCTAGTGACGTATGGGATAATGACTACCCAAGATGTGGATCTTTCCACACAAGAGTTACTAGAGAGGGAGGGATAAAATAAAGACAGCCAATTCCTGCTGAAAATAATCCACACCCAAAATAAAGTTTAATGAAAAACATAAGCAGAAGATTCAAACTGAAACCGCTGCCTGAAGTACTTTTCTACCAAAAACTGCTTCAGAAGAAGAAAATACATCAAAATGGTAGAATTTGGTAAAAGTATGCAAAGAGGACCAAGTTGCAGCTTTGCAAATCTGATCAACCGAAGCTTCATTCCTAAACGCCCAGGAAGTAGAAACTGACCTAGTAGAATGAGCTGTAATCCTCTGAGGCGGAGTTTTACCCGACTCAACATAGGCAAGATGAATTAAAGATTTCAACCAAGATGCCAAAGAAATGGCAGAAGTTTTCTGGCCTTTCTAGAACCGGAAAAGATAACAAATAAACTAGAAGTCTTTCGGAAAGACTTAGTAGCTTCAACATAATATTTCAAAGCTCTAACAATATCCAAAGAATGCAACGATTTCTCCTTAGAATTCTTAGGATTAGGACATAATGAAGGAACCACAATGTCTCTACTAATGTTGTTGGAATTCACAACTTAGGTAAAAATTCAAAAGAAGTTCGCAACACCGCCTTATCCTGATGAAAAATCAGAAAAGGAGACTCACAAGAAAGAGCAGATAATTCAGAAACTCTTCTGGCAGAAGAGATGGCCAAAAGGAACAAAACTTTCCAAGAAAGTAATTTAATGTCCAATGAATGCATAGGTTCAAATGGAGGAGCTTGAAGAGCCCCCAGAACCAAATTCAAACTCCAAGGAGGAGAAATTGACTTAATGACAGGCTTTATACGAACCAAAGCTTGTACAAAACAATGAATATCAGGAAGAATAGCAATCTTTCTGTGAAAAAGAACAGAAAGAGCAGAGATTTGTCCTTTCAAGGAACTTGCGGACAAACCCTTATCTAAACCATCCTGAAGAAACTGTAATATTCTCGGTATTCTAAAAGAATGCCAAGAAAAATGATGAGAAAGACACCAAGAAATATAAGTCTACCAGACTCTATAATATATCTCTCTGGATACAGAT
Source organism: Bombina bombina (assembly GCF_027579735.1). Classification (NCBI taxonomy): domain Eukaryota; kingdom Metazoa; phylum Chordata; class Amphibia; order Anura; family Bombinatoridae; genus Bombina; species Bombina bombina. Next base: position 1,084,855,155 of record NC_069501.1, on the reverse strand, counting down.
TTACGAGCCTGAAACATAGTATTAATCACAGAGTCAGAGAAACCTCTTTGACCAAGAATCAAGCGTTCAATCTCCATACCTTTAAATTTAAGGATTTCAGATCCTGATGGAAAAAAAGGACCTTGAGACAGAAGGTCTGGTCTTAACGGAAGAGTCCACGGTTGGCAAGAGGCCATCCGGACAAGATCCGCATACCAAAACCTGTGAGGCCATGCCGGAGCTACCAGCAGAACAAACGAGCATTCCTTCAGAATCTTGGAGATTACTCTTGGAAGAAGAACTAGAGGCGGAAAGATATAGGCAGGATGATACTTCCAAGGAAGTGATAATGCATCCACTGCCTCCGCCTGAGGATCCCGGGATCTGGACAGATACCTGGGAAGTTTCTTGTTTAGATGAGAAGCCATCAGATCTATTTCTGGAAGTTCCCACATTTGAATAATCTGAAGAAATACCTCTGGATGAAGAGACCATTCGCCCGGATGCAACGTTTGGCGACTGAGATAATCCGCTTTCCAATTGTCCATACCTGGGATATGAACCGCAGAGATTAGACAGGAGCTGGATTCCGCCCAAACCAAAATTCAAGATACTTCTTTCATAGCCAGAGGACTGTGAGTCCCTCCTTGATGATTGATGTATGCCACAGTTGTGACATTGTCTATCTGAAAACAAATGAACAACTCTCTCTTCAGAAGAGGCCAAGACTGAAGAGCTCTGAAAATTGCACGGAGTTCCAAAATATTGATCGGAAATCTCACCTCCTGAGATTCCCAAACCCCTTGTGCCGTCAGATACCCCCACACAGCTCCCCAACCTGTAAGACTTGCATCTGTTGAGATTATAGTCCAGGTCGGAAGAACAAGAAGCCCCCTGAACTAAACGATGGTGATCTGTCCACCATGTCAGAGAGTGTCGTAAAATCGGTTTAAAGATATTAATTGAGATATCTTTGAGTAATCCCTGCACCATTGGTTCAGCATACAGAGCTGAAGAGGTCGCATGTGAAAACGAGCAAAGGAGATCGCATCTGATGCGGCAGTCCTAAGACCCAACATTTCCATGCATAAGGCTACCAAAGGGAATGATTGTGACTGAAGGTTTTGACAAGCTGATATCAATGTTAAACTTCTCTTGTCTGACAAGGACAGAGTCATAGACACTGAATCTATCTAGAAACCTAAAAAGGTTACCCTTGTCTGAGGAATCAATGAATTGATTGGTAAATTGATCCTCCAACCATGAACTTGAAGAAACACCACAAGTCGATTCGTATGAGATTCTTCGAAAATGAGAAGACTGAGCAAGTACCAAGATATCGTCCAAATAAGGAAATACCAAAACCCTGTTCTCTGATTACAGAAAGAAGGGCACCGAGAACCTTTGAAAAAAATTCTTGGAACTGAGGCTAGGCCAAACGGTAGAGCCAAAAAACTGGTAATGCTTGTCTAAAAAGAGAATCTCAGACACTAAAAGTGATCTGGATGAATCGGAATATGCAGATACACATCCTGTAAATCTATTGTAGACATATAATGCCCTTGCTAAACAAAAGGCAGGATAGTCCTACAGTAACCATCTTGAATGTTGGTATCCTAACATAACGATTCAATAATGATAGATCCGGAACTGGTCTGAAGGAATTGACCTTCTTTGGTACAATGAAGAGATAAAATAAAACCCCAGTCCCTGTTCCAGAACTGGAACTGGCATAAATACTCCAGCCAACTCTAGATCTGAAACACATTTCAGAAATGCTGAGCCTTTGCTGTGTTAACTGGGACACGGGAAAGAAAAAAATCTCTTAGCAGGAGGCCTTAACTGAAGCCAATTCTGTACCTTTCTGAAACAATGTTCTGAAACCAGAGATTGAGAACGGAATTGATCCAAATTTCTTTGAAGAAAACGTAATCTGCCCCATACCAGCTGAGCTGGAATAAGGGCCGCACCTTCATAGGTACTTAGGAGCTGGCTATAGGTTTCTATAAGGCTTGGATATATTCCAAACTGGAAATAGTTTCCAAACTGATACCGCTCCTGAGGATGAAGGATCAGGCTTTTGTTCCTTGTTGTGAGGAAAGGAACGGAAATGATTATTTACCCTGGAAAGAAAGGGAAAGCAAAGTTGACTTAGAAGACATATCAGCATTCCAAGTTTAATCCATAAAGCTTTTCTAGCTAAAATAGCTAGAGACATATACCTGACATCAACTCTAATGATATCAAAAGATGGTATCACCAATAAAATTATTAGCATGTTATAGAATAATAATAATGCTATAAAATTATGATCTGTTACTTGTTGCGCTAAAGCTTCTAACCAAAAAGTTGAAGCTGCAGCAACATCCGCTAAAAATATAGCAGGTCTAAGAAGATTACCTGAACATAAGTAAGCTTTTCTTAGAAAGGATTCAATTTTCCTATCTAAATGATCCTTAAATGAAGTACTATCTGCCGTAGGAATAGTAGTACATTAGCAAGAGTAGAGACAGCCCCATAACCTTAGGGATTTTTGTCCCAAAAAACTCTAATCTGTCAGATGGCACAGGATATAATTGCTTAAACGTCTAGAAGGAGTAAATAAATTACCCAAATTATTCCATTCCCTGGAAATTACTTCAGAAATAGCATCAGGGAGATAAAACACTTCTGGAATAACTACAGGAGATTTAAAAACCTTATTTAAACGTTTACATTTAGTATCAAGAGGACCAGAATCCTCTATTTCTAATGCAAATAATACTTCTTTAAATAAAGAACGAATAAATTCCATCTTGAACAAATACAAAGATTTATCAGCATCAACCTCTGAGACAGAAACCTCTGAACCAGAAGAACCATTATCAGTATCAGAATGATGATGTTCATTTAAAAATTCATCTGAAAAAAGAGAAGTTTTAAAAGACTTTTATGTATACTAGAAGGAGAAATAACAGACATAGCCTTCTTAATGGATTTAAAAAATAAAATCTCTTATGTTATCAGGAACACTCTGAAAATTAGATGTTGACGGAACAGCAACAGGTAATGTAACAGTACTAAAGGAAATTTTATCTGCATTAATAAGTTTGACATGACATGCAATACAAACAACAGCTGGAGAAACAGATACCAAAAGTTTATAGCAGATACACTTAGCTTGGTAGCTCCAGCACTGGGCAGTGATTTTCCTGAAGTATCTTCTGACTCAGTTGCAACGTGGAACATCTTGCAATATGTAAAAGAAAAAAACAACATATAAAGCAAAATTGATCAAATTCCTTAAAATGACAGTTTCAGGAATGGGAAAAAAATGCCAGTGAACAAGCTTCTAGCAACCAGAAGCAATAAATAATGTGACTTAAATAATGTGGAGACAAAAGTGACGCCCATATTTTTTAGCGCCAAAAAAAGACGCCCACATTATTTGGCGCCTAAATGCTTTTGGCGCCAAAAATGACGCCACATCCGGAACGCCGACATTTTTGACGCAAAAAAACGTCAAAAAATGACGCAACTTCCGGCGACACGTATGACGCCGGAAACAGAAAACAATTTTTGCGCCAAAAAAGTCCGCGCCAAGAATGACGCAATAAAATGAAGCATTTTCTGCCCCACAGGGAAAAAGTCAAATTTTTTAAGGTAAGAAAAAATTATTGAAACAAATGCATTTATCCCAAATATGAAACTGACTGTCTGAAAAATAAGAATAATAAGAGTCAAGGCAAATAAATGTTTGAATACATATATTTAGAACTTTATAAACAAAGTGCCCAACCATAGCTTAGAGTGTCACAGAAAATAAGATTTACTTACCCCAGGACACTCATCTACATGTTTGTAGAAAGCCAAACCAGTACTGAAACGAGAATCAGCAGAGGTAATGGTATATATAAGAGTATATCGTCGATCTGAAAAGGGAGGTAAGAGATGAATTTCTACGACCGATAACAGAGAACCTATGAAATAGACCCCGTAGAAGGAGATCACTGCATTCAAATAGGCAATACTCTCCTCACATCCCTCTGACATTCACTGCACGCTGAGAGGAAAACCGGGCTCCAACTTGCTGCGGAGCGCATATCAACGTAGAATCTAGCACAAACTTACTTCACCACCTCCATCGGAGGCAAAGTTTGTAAAACTGAATTGTGGGTGTGGTGAGGGGTGTATTTATAGGCATTTTAAGGTTTGGGAAACTTTGCCCCTCCTGGTAGGAATGTATATCCCATACGTCACTAGCTCATGGACTCTTGCTAATTACATGAAAGAATTTTAGGTTAGCTTGCATACAAATGTCACAGCTCTAACTGCTGAATATTTAGGTGCTTGCATACAAATGTCACAGCTCTAACTGCTGAATATTTAGGTTAGCTTGTATACAAATGTCACAGCTCCAGCTGCTGAATATTTAGGTTAGCTTGCATACAAATGTCATACCTCCAACAGCTGAATATTTAGGTTAGCTTGCATACAAATGTCACAGCTCTAAGTGCTGAATATTTAGGTAAGCTTGCATACAAATATCATAGCTCTAACTGCTGAATATTTAGGTTAGCTTGCATACAAATGTCACAGCTCTAACTGCTGAATATTTAGGTTAGCTTGTATACAAATGTCACAGCTCTGCTGAATATTTAGGTTAGCTTGCATACAAATGTCACAGCTCCAACAGCTGAATATTTAGGTAAGCTTGCATACAAATGTCACAGCTCTAACTGCTGAGTATTTAGGTTAGCTTGTATACAAATGTCACAGCTCCAGCTGCTGAATATTTAGGTTAGCTTGTATACAAATGTCACAGCTCTAATGCTGAATATTTAGGTAAGCTCGTATACAAATGTCACAGCTCTAACTGCTGAATATTTAGGTTAGCTTGTATACAAATGTCACAGCTAACTGCTTAATATTTAGGGAAGCTTGCATAAAAATGTCACAGCTCTAACTGCTGAATATTTAGGTAAGCTCGTATACAAATGTCACAGCTCTAATGCTGAATATTTAGGTAAGCTCGTATACAAATGTCACAGCTCTAACTGCTGAATATTTAGGTTAGCTTGTATACAAATGTCACAGCTCTAACTGCTTAATATTTAGGTTAGCTTGTATACAAATGTCACAGCTCTAACTGCTGAATATTTAGGTTAGCTTGCATACAAATGTCATAGCTCTAACTGCTGAATATTTAGGTTAGCTTGCATACAAATGTCACAGCTCTAACTGCTGAATATTTAGGTTAGCTTGTATACAAATGTCACAGCTCTAACTGCTTAATATTTAGGTTAGCTTGTAGACAAATGTCACAGCTCTAACTGCTGAATATTTAGGTTAGCTTGTATACAAATGTCACAGCTCTAACTGCTGCATATTTAGGTTAGCTTGCATACAAATGTCACAGCTCCAGCTGCTGAATATTTAGGTTAGCTTGTATACAAATGTCACAGCTCTAACTGCTGCATATTTAGGTTAGCTTGCATACAAATGTCATAGCTCTAACAGCTGAATATTTAGGTTAGCTTGTATACAAATGTCACAGCTCTAACTGCTGCATATTTAGGTTAGCTTGTATACAAATGTCACAGCTCTAACTGCTGAATATTTAGGTTAGCTTGTATACAAATGTCACAGCTCTAACTGCTGCATATTTAGGTTAGCTTGCATACAAATGTCACAGCTCCAGCTGCTGAATATTTAGGTTAGCTTGTATACAAATGTCACAGCTCTAATTGCTGCATATTTAGGTTAGCTTGCATACAAATGTCATAGCTCTAACAGCTGAATATTTAGGTTAGCTTGCATACAAATGTCATAGCTCTAACAGCTGAATATTTAGGTTAGCTTGTATACAAATGTCACAGCTCTAATGCTGAATATTTAGGTTAGCTTGTATACAAATGTCACAGCTCTAATGCTGAATATTTAGGTTAGCTTGTATACAAATGTCACAGCTCTAATGCTGAATATTTAGGTTAGCTTGTATACAAATGTCACAGCTCCAACTGCTGAATATTTAGGTTAGCTTGTATACAAATGTCACAGCTCCAACTGCTGAATATTTAGGTTAGCTTGTATACAAATGTCACAGCTCTAATGCTGAATATTTAGGTTAGCTTGCATACAAATGTCACAGCTCTAAGTGCTGAATATTTAGGTTAGCTTGTATACAAATGTCACAGCTCTAACTGCTGAATATTTAGGTTAGCTTGTATACAAATGTCACAGCTCTAAGTGCTGAATATTTAGGTTAGCTTGCATACAAATGTCACAGCTCTAAGTGCTGAATATTTAGGTTAGCTTGCATACAAATGTCACAGCTCTAAGTGCTGAATATTTAGGTTAGCTTGCATACAAATGTCACAGCTCTAAGTGCTGAATATTTAGGTTAGCTTGCATACAAATGTCACAGCTCTAAGTGCTGAATATTTAGGTTAGCTTGCATACAAATGTCACAGCTCTAACTGCTGAATATTTAGGTAAGCTTGTATACAAATGTCATAGCTCTAACTGCTGAATATTTAGGTGAGCTTGCATACAAATGTCACAGCTCTAACTGCTGAATATTTAGGTTAGCTTGTATACAAATGTCACAGCTCTAACTGCTGAATATTTAGGTAAGCTTGTATACAAATGTCACAGCTCTAACTGCTGAATATTTAGGTAAGCTTGTATACAAATGTCACAGCTCTAAGTGCTGAATATTTAGGTTAGCTTGTATACAAATGTCACAGCTCTAACTGCTGAATATTTAGGTTAGCTTGCATACAAATGTCACAGCTCTAAATGCTGCATATTTAGGTTAGCTTGCATACAAATGTCACAGCTGTAACTGCTGTATATTTAGGTTAGCTTGCATACAAATGTCACAGCTCTAAGTGCTACATATTTAGGTTAGCTTGCATACAAATGTCACAGCTGTAACTGCTGTATATTTAGGTTAGCTTGCATACAAATGTCATGTTTTTTTTCTCTAACACCTGAGACCTCATATTATTAAAGGTTTTACAACTATTTTGTGCAATATTTTTTCTTATAAGGTGTTATGATTGTAACTGTACGTTGTTATATATTTATGTGTTTTGTGACACTTTTATGTTTCCTGAAACAGTTAACCAGAGCTCTGACGCAGTAAATCATTCTAACATTATTCTAGCCCATTATATTTTTTCCCAATGTTTGTTGCACAAATGATAATTTTAGCAATTTATGTTAAATAATTCTATTAATTTGTGCTTTGGATAACCAAAGTAAGATTTATAAATAACAGAAAATATTGTAAGATAATATTTTGCCACCACGTATCTATTTTACTTCATAATACCACCTGGCAGGCAAAAAAAATATTTTTTTTACATTGAGCTGCAATTATCAATGAAAGTCATTATAGAAAATGTAATATTTAATGAATGTAACATTTTGATACTTGATGTTGCCAGCAATATTTAATTAGTAAATTGTGCAGATTAATGTCCCAATCTAAGGACAGTACTAAACCACCCCAGTAGTGAGTTTCCCTTTAGGTTTTTTTTGTACCTGTATACACTAAGCACTTATAAATCCTTATGCACCAGGGTACCATGGTTTACATTCAAGTGCTCCACTTTAGATGTTGTGTAACCTCCACTTCCACAAAATGACCAGCTGCTGTAGAAATCTTCCAGATCTACATTATACAACCGCATTAATATTTATTTTTCATTCAATCTTTTGTTGATTAGAAGAATCTTCTACATGACCTAAAAACCCTTTTAGATGATAGTAGCATGCAAAGACTGTGAAAAAGAAGCAACAAAAACATACACAGCAGACAAGTAGACTACATTACACAGCACACAAACCTTTACCTGAATTATAAACCCCAAGCTTGATACACTCCGAAATGGACAAAAACAAACCAAGGAATGAAGAAGATTTCATACTGCAAGTTTTTCAAGTTAAAATATAAACTCTCAGATTTTCAAACTTGGTCCAAATGTTAAAAAAAAAGAAGAAAGTCCAATGTCTCATCTATGTCAAATTCTTATTAAAATGTTGATTGTTAGATATTCCTGCGTTTCCAAGAACAAGAAGTAGTCTCTCTCTGTACATCCCTTTAATCCATATTCTATTGAATCAGCTGTCATCAGGAAACCACTGGATTCATATCCCATAGCTGTTAAACAAAAAGATACATTGAGGATATTCACATATATTTAAAGCTGTTTTGAAGACTATGACATAATTATTATACAGAATTCCGTAAACAAATGGTATCCCCTACAGACTCCTTATATGTCCCTATACCCCCTATCACCAGAATGTTGAAATCATCACCAGTCCTATTAGGTTAGGTACAGTTAAAAGAAAAACATTTATTTATATATAAAAGGCAAATCACAAATACACAAGCTAGCTAGAACTAGTGAGATTTTGCTGCTGTCTTCTGCAATCAAAACACGGAATCAAGGTATTGATAATGGTGATAGTTAAAGTTACTTCTGTTATCAAATTTGCTTCGTTCTCTTGGTATCTTATTGAAGAGTAAAACTAGGTAGGCTCATAAGCGCTCAGGAGTGTGCACGTGTCTTTAGTACTGTATGGCAGCAGTGTTTTGCAACATTTTATAACAAAGCTACAAATAATGTTGCAAAACACTGCTGCAATAGAGTACAAAAGACACGTGCACACTCCTGAGCGCTTATGAGCCTACTGCATTTAATTCTTCAATAATACATACCAAGAGAACAAAGCAAATTTGCTAACAAATGTAAATAGGAAAGTTGTGTGCATGCTCTATCTGAATCATGAAAGTTTAATTTTGACTTTACTGTCCCTTTAATAATCAAATGATCAACTTTATTTTTTTTTAATTATTCAGACATCTAATCCCATACCCACATCATTTGGTTTCCATACCTCCAAGGGAGATGGAAACCCCTAATGAAGAACACCTACACTAGTCATTGCTTATTTAGCAAATATTTCATTAAAGGGACACTCAGGTTAAATTAAATGTTCATAATTCAGATACAGCATGTAATTTTAAACAACTTTCCAATTTACTTCCATTAAAAAAAAATGTGCAGTGTCTTTTATATTTACACTTTTTGAGTCACCAGATCCTACTGAGCATGTGCAAGAATTCACAGACTATACGTATATGCATTTGTGATTGGCTGATTGCTATCACATGGTACAAGGGGAGTGGAAATATACATAACTTTGAAATTTGTTATAGAAAAATCTACTACTTATTTGAAGTTCAGACTAAGTGCTATTGCATTGTCTTGTTATCTTGCATGTGTTGATTATGCAAATCTAATGTGTTGACTGGTCCTTTAAAAAAAGACAAATGCCCAGTAGATGGCATTGTCCATTAAAGAAAAAAGAAAGAAAGAAGCTATAACATGATAAATAACCACTAGGTGGTGATAGTGTGTAATAGCATGTGGGTGTATGCTTGCTTGTCTGTGAAATAGCTGTGTATGTTTACATGCAGACATAACTAAGGACCTGGTATAGGCCCGAAATGTTTCCTTTTTTGTACTTTGGACCATGCAAGAAAAATAAAGGTTCTTTTTAAAATGTATACAAGGCTGGAATTACTTTGTTTCCTGATTATCTATGTGGACACTTAGGCCCTGATATTCAAAACCACTCTGCTCAAGTGAGCTATCCTAAAATGATCCTCCAGCATTGCGAGATCCCTAGTGAAATTTCAAAAGACCGATTTTGCTTTACTTCTCCAAGGGGCGTTCCCTGCATTTCTGTATGTGAAGGAGAGACAAGCCCAGTGCAATATAGGACTGCATGACATTTCTGCTGCATTTACTTCTATTTTATATCACTTTACACTTCAGATTACATTTTATTACATTTAAACTTTCTATTTTGTATTTTATTTAGTATACAGCAGTGTATTTAGGATTGTGATTTTACAAATTCTGATTATGTGTATCTTTTACAAATTAGATTGCACTTTGCATGTATTATTTAAATTAAAACTAAAAAAACTGTCAGCTTCAGTTTCCCAGAGAGTGCCACTACTTTCCATGGGCCAGACAAGAAAACATTCTCTAGTTAAAAACAATATTAACAACGGACCAGCTCTCACAACTTCCCACCTTTACTCACAAATGGCACCTAGAATCAGATGCAGAAATTGACACACAGACCTGGAAACTAATCATTGAGCTTACTAAAAAATCATAGACATCCACTAAGCTCCTAGAGCTAAATTATAAAATCATGACGAGATGGCACCTAACACCAACACGCCTAAAAAGCATATACTCTACCTCCTCTGATAGATGATGGAGGGGATGTGGCAGCAGGGGTTCTATGCTCCACATGTGGTGGTCCTGTCCCAATCTTAACCCCTTTTGGAAGTCATTAGAAAACTTTCTGCAAACCCTGATCTGCCTCTCATTCTCCTTAATCCCCACCATGGCAATTTTAAATTTACTGTCACAGAAGACTTGTAAGCTACGCCTCCGACTCCTGCAGTTTTCCTTAAATTCAGCTAACTCCAACTCTTGATCGCTAGAAATTGGAAAAAAATGTCTGCTCCCTCAATAGGGGAGTGGATCTCCCATATGAATAGTACTTTAATACTTGAGGAATATGGATATTGTTACAGAAGCATTAGTTATTTTGTTGTGAAGAGCTTATTTCCCAGCAGCAATGCCTGAACCAGCAAGCCAGCGCCTAAGAAGGGCTCCAAGAAAACCGTAACAAGTATCATTTCATAAAGAGTTAACTCTTTTTTTTCAGCTTTTAGAAACTATTGTCTAATCACCTCTGGAGCCAGACTGCTAATTGATAAGATGAACTTGTAAACTTGTTATCTTAAGTACTGTAATCCTATTGTGGCCTGTCAAAGGACAGTGCTCTCTATCTAAATGTGTGATGGGGGATTTTGTGCTTCCCCCCCTCTCCCCCTGGGAGTGCCCTGTGTGCATGTAACCTTAATAAAAAGCAGGCTGGGCATCCCAGTCCTGAGTTCTTGTTTGACCCTCAATCGCAGCGTTGACTCGTTTTTGTGGGCAGAAGGGTATCCTAGCTGTACTGCAGCTAAGGGAGATTATTCTATATTTGCGAGACTCATATAGAATACTATGGAAAGCAGCTTCTCCCCTCTTTAGCAATAGGGATCCAGGCTACTAAGCGGTCCATCTCTCAGCGAGACTAAGGGTAACCGTAACAGATATTATAGAACCCAAAAGCTAGACACTTTCCTAGATATCAAGTTTTATTGAAAAACCACCCTACATAAATAACAAATTAACCAGGGGTCTCTCTGCCAGCCCTGATGTCTGATATCTCTGAAGAAGAGCATGTACGCATGCGCGAAACGCATCAGTAAGGAGCTTACCTGAAGTGTTGTTAAGCCGGCTCCTGAATAAACCTACTCTGATTCACTTTGAGTTCCAGCGTTCCTTTCTCCTCATTTCATGTCTGAAATAATGTTTATTAACTAAAGCCTAATTTTTAATCTCTCTCATCTTGTCCACACTTGAGCTACCAGACACGGTCATCAAATGGATCCTTTTGAATGACTTTGCACATGCGATCACCAATGCTAATGTATGTTGACATATACACCATGAACTATGCTACCTAGACATTACCAACCTATTATTTGAGTACTGGAAAACCTTTGATTGTTTGTTATTTTGTGTTTATTACTCGTGATATCTAAAAAAAAAGTTTAAAAAAAACATTCTCTAGTTTGGAGAGAGATTATAGTGCTGACTTCACAAAGGCACAACTCACTGAATTTTCTAAGAAACGGGGAGGAATCTGGAAATGCCAGAATATAGATCTCTGGTATACAACATTTCACATGGGACAGAGAAGATAACTGGAGAAGCCCTGGGGCCGATATAAAGGCTTCATTGTATGAATTCCAAATTAAACTGAAATGTTTTAACTACAATTGCACTTGCTTTTGTCTATATTTTATTATATATTATTTTTCAGTTGGTTACTGTAAAATTTAAGCAAACTTCACCTGCATACAGCTGGTGAGATAGTTCAGTGAGACCAGTTTGTTGAAAATGCTTACAAAATTAAGAGAGCTTCAGACATACCCTGGGAACTCCCCTGTTCAGGCCAGGGAACTGGCCTGTCCCTCACATTTTCTGAAGCTGTAATTTTGTGCAATGTAATTTGCAAAAGCTACACAGAAAGATACAACGTATGATTATAATGTGTTAAAGTAACACAAAAACTTTCAAAACATAATCAGAATTTTTAAAATCACTGCTAGAGCTAAATCTAAATGTATTAAAATATAAATGAGAATGTGCAAACCCTAAATGCTATAATGCTGAAAGGACCCAATCTAAAGTGCAAAGTAATCTAGAATACAAAGCACAAAACTCTCATATCACGCAGTGCTTTATTGCACTGGGCTTGTCTCTCCTTCACATACAGAAATGAGAGAGATCTTGCAGTGCTGGAGAGTTCCGCCCTTTTTCTTTTGAATAATCAGTGAGTTTGGCCCCTGTGAAGTCTGAACTGCAATTCCTCTCCAAGCTAGAGAACCTATATCAGGGCCTTAGTAACAGTGACTAGCACTGAACATCTCATCACTAAATATCATATTTGTTAAAATACCATGATGAAGTGCTGTGCTATCGGCACAATACACATAGGCTTTTGCTCGTACATTAATTGTTGGCCATCTTAAAGGGACAGTAAACCTATAAACTAATGTTATATAATTCTGCAGATAGTGCAGACCTATATAACATTAGCTTAGTGGCAAATTTATACATTTAAGGATTGAAGAGAATTTTTATTTAAAAACATAAATTATGCTTACCTGATAATTTTCTTCCGATGGAAATAGTCCATAGCTGCATTCGTTACTTTTGGGAAAATAAGAACCTGGCCCCCAGGAGGAGGCAAAGACACCCCAGCCAAGGGCTTAAATACTCCTCTCACTTCCCTCATTCCCCAGTCATTCTGCAGAGGAACAAGGAACAGTAAAAAACATCTGGGTGAAAAGGTGCCACAAGAATAAAAAAACAAAGACGCCCCACATAAGACGGGTGGGGAGCTGTAGACTCTTTCCATCGGAAGAAAAGAAAATGATCAGGTAAGCATAATTTATGTTTTTCTTCCTAAATGGAAAGAGCCCACAGCTGCATTCATTACTTTTGAGAAAACAATACCCAAGCTATAGAGGACACTGAATGCCGAAACGGGAGGGTACAATAGGCGGCCCATTCTGAGGGCACCAGGCCTGAAAAACACTACCAGAAAGAAAAAAGGCCCAAGGAAACTGACCAGCAGATAGCCCGTAAACCTAGGTAGAGACCGCAACATCAGAAACAACTTAGCCAAAAGTCCTCCGGAAGACACCGTTGCCCCACAGTTGGTCCCCCACCACACACCCTTTACTAGCGAAGGGAACCCCTGCCGAAACTCCCAAAGGAATAAGGCACGGAAGAACCAAATGGGAACCGAACGGTACCACAAACTCGATAAAAGAAAAACCCCCCAATCAAACCAAGCTCGCAAGACCTAAAAGGGTCCTGACAACAAGGGGAGGCAACGCCCAATCCAAATAGAACCACAAGGTTTAGTACCGGAAGCAGAACAGAGAAAACCTGCAAAGGATTGGAACAGCTAGTTAGCACTCGGTCAAGGTGCAAACGGCTGTAGCTGGTGTCAAAGAACGACCCTTCACTTGCCAGGCAGCAAGTCAACCAGAGCCTAGGAACAACTGAAAACGGAAACCAAACATCATCCAAACTCAGAACCCTGAGGAGTTCTGGCAAAATTATATGTAGCAGACCCAAACAAGGTAAACACCTGAGTCAAGAACACGCAGCCATCCTCAGGATGACACAGAAGAAATGCTTGCTAGAAGAGGCTACCAAATGTAGAGTGCTAAACCTCCATTACAGAAGGCACACCTTAGGCAACTGAAACCGCCAAACCTACACATAATAAAAAAAATAAAAGGAGAGCCCAGAACCTCAACGAGGACCCTGCGCCCCCAAGATCCGAGGGAACAACGGATCTCAGGACCTACCTCCAGCCGGGCCAGCCCAAGCATCGGCAGGTCTGAAACCAGGGGACCATAAAAACCCCAGGCTCAAACAACGAGCGGAAAAAATGGCACAACCATTACAATAGTTCTTGGGTGTCAACCTGAAATACCACATGGAGACAAGGCCTTAGACCTAGAGGTTTAGCTAAAGGCCCAACATAGATTCAAGGCGGAGCCAGCAACTTTCCAAATGGACAGAACAACCCAGAGATCGAACCTCTCTCCGAAATAGGTTAACCCGGCTGTCCTAACCTCCTGAAACAAGGAGAAGCCCCAAGATAGGGACCACACTTCTAAAGGAAGGTTATAATCCCCCCCAAGACAAAGGGGGGCCGGCAAGCAGGTCGGAAGGACAGAGCACCTGCCCCCAGGACACAGTCGCAGGCTGAACCGAGAGAACAAAACTCCAACTCCCTGACCTGGAAGAAATCACCTGAAGATATAACTGGCTAGCACACAGACAAGGTGCCATAGCTGCAGTGGTTCCACAGCGAACCCCGTTGCTTGCAGCACAGCAAAGTCATCACACTATTTCAGCAAGCCAACTAAGGGAAACCAACGATGGGCAAAAGGCAAGCGCAGGGGGCATCGGCACCCAGAAAAACCTGGTCTACTTGACCAGATCAATGAGCCCAACCAAAGGACACCGCCCAAGATTTCTGGAACTGGGGAACCCCGGACCAGCTCTAGATTCTAACAGTCCGGTACAACCCGCAAGGGGATCCACAACGGAAATGCTGAGTGAAAAACTCATCCACTGGAAGAGCCAGAGCAAGGAGAGGTCCGAGCCCCCCAAATAAACAAGAACCCGGAAACTGAAATCCCCCATCTGATATAAAACCAGACTCCTGGGAAATACCATACAATGTCAAAAGTAAAATGGACAACGAGAAACCATAGGACAAGACCACCCCTTGCCAGAGTCCAACGCTCCAAGGAGCTAAGGAAGCAAAGACTGGAACAAGGGCACTAGAGACCTAGCCGCAACAGCCACCTACGACCAAGAGCAAGGGGATACCTCGAGGACAAAGTCACTCGAACAAAGGCTAGCCTCCACATCACCCCCAAAAATCCAAGGAGAAAAAGAAGGACGCGGAGCATTCCCAGCTCTCGGCAGAAACCCTAAACAGAGCTCAAGGAGACCACACTGCCCATGTCCCTACAAAGGACCAACTCCCGAAGGGAACCAGGTCCCCTTAAGGAACCCGAGGAATGGACGAAGTCCACAAGGTCTCAAGAAGAGGACCACAGCAGAAACAAGTCCAAGGACAATTCCAGAGCCTCAGAAGGCCAAACCGCTCAGACAGCGGTAAGGAGGCGCTAAGCCCCCAATCCTCCCCAGAGAGGAAAGAAACTCTAGGCCCCTGAGGAAATTGGAGCAATAGAGAGCGACGCAGCGGAACTCCACTGACCCGGTCACCAGCTTGAATGCTGAATAAGGACCGACACAACCCTTCCAGTTATGCAGAGCCTTTACCTGAACTTGTAAAGAAAAACAAGAAGACACACAAATAATAATGTGAGCACTCAGTGCCCCACTGGACCAGCCAGGCAGAACAGGCACCACGTGTCTGAACAAGCCACAGGACAGAAGAGATCTGAATCCCAGCAGGACCAGCCACAGCTTAAGTCATAACTGTCAAGATGGCTAAATCCTCCCTCAGAGGGGAAGGTAAAACAGACAAACCTAGGACTAACGTGCCCCTTAACAAGCTTTCGAAGAAGCAACCAAAGAGAATCGATCCCAGAAGTTCTCGAAGGAAACACATAATCGAAATTAAAAGACATCCTAACGGGATAAAAGAAAATATAAGGCAACCCGTAGGTTAACGCCCAGGAAGAAAACAGGCATACCCGCAGGACCAGCCAAACAGAACCCTGATCTTCCAACAAAAAACTGGGAAAGATCTCAATAAGCAGACAATTTGGAAATTACATCATCCTTATAGGGGGTACAAGCCAACCTATAAGGAGGGATAAACATAATCTGGGTTATCCGCATGTGCAGTAGTAGGGAGTGGTAGGGAACTTGCCTCTTGGAGGGCAGAACCCTCAGCAGACCCGATTCAACCGAGCCCGAGGAACAGGGCACTCTATTACGGCATATCGAACATAACTGATTGACCTGTGTCAACGGGGCCAAATCGCATTCTTCACAAGTCGAAGAATCTGAAATTTGAACAGTCTCAGAATCAGAATCCTCCATTGCTAGATAAAGAATATACTAATATGGACTAAGAAAAAACTTAAACGGCACCTGACACCCACAATGGCTGGGGCACTCACCACCTCCTAGAAACAGACACAAGCAGACTCTAATTTTTCAGTCGCCACATGGTCAGGAATGCGGAAATGGAAGGCTAGAATGTAAACACATCTAGTTACAAGGTGAACCATACAGTCCAAAAAAAGCGCGCCCAACCATAAAGTTGCGTCACTTCCAAAGGCCTTTATGTTCTAAGCCAAGAGCCCAATAACACTACACATAAGCAGATTAAATCACATAACAAACATGATTAAACCCCCCCCGTTCAATAATCCCCCTCGGGAGATATTAACCCTCGATTCCAAGATACCAAAGGAGCCTCACTGAGGCCCTATAAATATACTTAAGTCCTGCAAGATAGTTCCTTACGGGAACATTAATAAGTTACAATACATTCTGATGAAGTAAAATGAAACGATCTTACCGGAATCTACGCTGTGGAACAGGAACACAGCCCTTCAAGTGTGACGAATAGTAGCAGCGCCTCCGCCATGGACTTGAGAGAAAAACATAATTTATGTAAGAACTTACCTGATAAATTCATTTCTTTCATATTGGCAAGAGTCCATGAGCTAGTGACATATGGGATATACAATCCTACCAGGAGGGGCAAAGTTTCCCAAACCTCAAAATGCCTATAAATACACCCCTCACCACACCCACAATTCAGTTTAACGAATAGCCAAGCAGTGGGGTGATAAAGAATGGAGTAGAAAGCATCAATAAAGGAAATTTGGAAATAATTGTGCTTTATACAAAAAATCATAACCACCTCATGGACTCTTGCCAATATGAAAAAAATGAATTTATCAGGTAAGTTCTTACATAAATTATGTTTTCTTTCATGTAATTGGCAAGAGTCCATGAGCTAGTGACATATGGGATATCAATACCCAAGATGTGGATCTTCCACTCAAGAGTCACTAGAGAGGGAGGGAATAAAAATAAAAACAGCCATATTCCGCTGAAAAAATTTAATCCACAACCCAAAAAAATAAGTTTATTTCCATTTTTGAAAGAAAAAAACTTAAATCAAAAAGCAGAAGAATCATACTGAAACAGCTGCCTGAAGAACTTTTCTACCAAAAACTGCTTCTGAAGAAGCAAATACATCAAAACGGTAGAAATTTAGTAAATGTATGCAAAGAGAACCAAGTTGCCGCTTTGCAAATCTGATCAACTGAAGCTTCATTCTTAAAAGCCCACGAAGTGAAGACCGATCTAGTAGAATGAGCTGTAATTCTCTGAGGCAGGGCCTGACCCAACTCCAAATAAGCTTGATGAATCAAAAATTTCAACCAAGAAGCCTAGGAAATAGCAGAAGCCTTCTGACCTTTTCAAGGACCAGAAAATAAAACAAATATACTGGAAGTCTTCCTGAAATCTTTAGTAGCTTCCACATAATATTTCAAAGCTCTTACCACATCCAAAGAATGTAAGGATCTTTCCAAAGAGTTCTTAGGATTAGGACATAAGGAAGGGACAACAATTTTCTCTACCAATGTTGTTAGAATTCACAACCTTAGGTAAAAATTTAAAAGAAGTCCGCAAAACTGCCTTAGCCTGATGAAAAATCAGAAAAGGAGACTCCCAAGAAAGAGCAGATAGCTCAGAAACTCTTCTAGCAGAAGAGATAGCCAAAAGGAACAATACTTTCCAAGAAAGTAGTTTAATGTCCAAAGAATGCATAGGCTCAATGGAGGAGCATGTAAAGCCTTCAGAACCAAATTAAGACTCCAAGGAGGAGAAATTGATTTAATGACAGGCTTAATACGAACTAAAGCTTGTACAAAACAGTGAATATCAGGAAGTATAGCAATCTTTCTGTGAAATAAAACCGAAAGAGCGGAGATTTGACCTTTCAAGGAACTTGCAGACAAACCCTTATCCAAACCATCCTGAAGGAACTGTAAAATTCTAGGAATTCTAAAAGAATGCGAGGAGAATTTATGAGAAGAACACCATAAAATGTAAGTCTTCCAAACTCTATAATAAATCTTTTTAGAGACAGATTTACGAGCTTGTAACATAGTATTAATCACTTAATCAGAGAAACCTCTATGACTTAGAACTAAGCGTTCAATTTCCATACCTTCAAATTTAATGATTTGAGATTCTGATGGAAAAATGGACCTTGAGATAGTAGGTCCAGCCGTAACGGAAGTGGCCAAGGCAGGAAACTGGACATCCGAACCAGATCCGCATACCAAAACCTGTGTGGCCATGCTGGAGCCACCAGCAACACAAACGACTGTTCCATGATGATTTTGGAGATCACTCTTGGAAGGAGAACTAGAGGCGGGAAGATGTAAGCAGGATGATAACACCAAGGAAGTGTCAGTGCATCCACTGCTTCCGCCTGAACATCCCTGGACCTGGACAGGTATCTGGGAAGTTTCTTGTTTAGATGAGAGGCCATGAGATCTATCTCTGGAAGACCCTACATCTGAACAATCTGAGAAAACACATCTGGATGGAGAGACCACTCCCCTGGATGTAAAGTCTGGCGGCTGAGATAATCCGCCTCCCAATTGTCTACACCTGGGATATGCACCGCAGAGATTAGACAAGAGCTGGATTCCGCCCAAGCAAGTATCCGAGATACTTCTTTCATAGCTTGGGGACTGAGAGTCCCACCCTGATGATTGACATAAGCCACAGTTGTGATATTGTCTGTCTGAAAACAAATGAACGGTTTTCTCTTAGCAGAGGCCAAGACTGAAGAGCCCTGAGAATTGCACGGAGTTCTAAAATATTTATTGGTAATCTCGCCTCTTGAGATTTCCAAACCCATTGTGCTGTCAGAGATCCCCAAACAGCTCCCCAACCTGAAAGACTCGCATCTGTTGAGATCAAAGTCCAGGTTGGCCGAACAAAGGAAGCCCCTTGAACCAAACGATGGTGATCTATCCACCATGTCAGAGATTGTCGTACATTGGGATTCAAGGATATTAATTGTGATATCTTTGTATAATCCCTGCACCATTGATTCAGTATGCAAAGCTGTAGAGGTCTCATGTGAAAACGAGCAAAGGGGATCGTGTCCGATGCTGCAGTCATGAGACCTAAAACTTCCATGCACATAGCCACTGAAGGGAATGACTGAGACTGAAGGTGCCGGCATGCTGCAACCAATTTTAAACGTCTCTTGTCTGTTAGAGACAGAGTCATGGACACTGAATCTATCTGGAAGCCTAAAAAGGTAACCCTTGTCTGAGGAATCAAGAAACTTTTTGGTAAATTGATCCTCTAACCATGTTTCCGAAGAAACAACACTAGTTGATTCGTGTGAGATTCTGCAGTATGTAAAGACTGAGCTAGTACCAAGTTATCGTCCAAATAAGGAAACACCACAATACCCTGTTCTCTGATTACAGATAGTAGGGCACCCAGAACCTTTGAAAAGATTCTTGGAGCTGTTGCTAGGCCAAATGGAAGAGCAACAAATTGGTAATGCTTGTCTAGAAAAGAGAATCTCAGAAACTGATAGTGTTCTGGATGAATCAGAATATGACGGTATGCATCCTGCAAGTCTATTGTGGGTATATAATGTCCTTGCTGAACAAAAGGCAGAATAGTCCTTATAGTCACCATCTTGAAAGTTGGTACTCTTACATAACGATTCAAAATTTTTAGATCCAGAACTGGTCTGAATAAATTCTCTCTCTTTGGTACAATGAATAGGTTTGAATAAAACCCCAAACCTTGTTCCTGAGGAGGAACTGGCATGATTACCCCTGAAGACTCCAGATCTGAAACACACTTCAGAAAAGCCTGAGCTTTTACTGGATTTACAGGGATGCATGAGAGAAAAAAATCTTCTCACAGGAGGTCTTACTTTGAATCCTATTCGATACCCCTGAGAGACAATGCTCTGAATCCAATGATTTTGGACAGGTTTTATCCAAAAATCCTTGAAAAACCTTAATCTGCCCCCTACCAGCTGAGCTGGAATGAGGGCCACACCTTCATGCGGACTTAGGGGCAGACTTTGGTTTCCTAAATGGCTTGGATTTATTCCAATTAGAGGAAGGCTTCCAACTAAAAGCAGATTCCTTGGGAGGAGGATTGAGTTTTTGTTCCTTATTTTGACGAAAGGAACAAAAACGGTTAGAAGCCTTAGATTTACCCTTAGGTTTTTTATCCTGAGGCAGAAAAACTCCTTTTCCTCCAGTGATAGTTGAAATAATAGAATCCAACTGAGAACCAAATAAATTATTACCTTGGAAAGAAAGAGATAGTAATCTAGATTTAGATGTCATATCAGCATTCCAAGATTTAAGCCACAAAGCTCTTCTAGCTAATACAGATAAAGACATGGATCTAACATCAATTTTGATAATATCAAAAAATGGCATCACAAGCGAGTAATGCTAGATATGTCAGAATCCAAATCTTGTTGCGCTAAATTCTCCAACCAAAAAGTTGAGGCAGCCGCAACATCAGCCAAAGAAATAGCAAGTCTGAGAAGATGACCTGAATATAAATAGGCCTTCCTTAGATAGGATTCAAGCTTCCTATCTAAAGGATCCTTAAAGGAAGTACTATCTTCCATAGGAATAGTGGTACGTTTAGCAAGAGTAGAAATAGCCCCATCAACTTTGGGGATTTTTTCCCAAAACTCTATAGATTTTGCTGGTAAAGGATACAATTTTTTAAACCTTGAAGAAGGAAAAAAAGAAGTACCTTGCTTATTCGATTCCCTAGAAATCATATCAAAAATAGCCTCAGGAATAGGAAAAACCCCTGGGGAAACCACAGGAGGTTTAAAAACAGCATTTAAACGTTTATTAGACTGAACGTCAATAGGACTGGTTACCTCAATATCCAAAGTAATTAACACTTCTTATAATAAAGAATGCATATACTCTATTTTAAATAAATAAGTAGATTTGTCAGTGTCAATGTCTGAGGAAGGATCTTCTGAATCAGATAGATCCTCATCAGAAGAGGATAAATTATTATGCTGCTGGTCATTTGAAATTTCATCAGCTAAATGAGAAGTTTTAAAAGACCTTTTACGTTTATTAGAAGGTGGAAATGCAGACAAAGCCTTCAGAATAGAATCAGATACAAATTCTTTAAAATTTACAGGTATATCGTGTACATTAGAAGTTGAAGGAACTGCAACTGGCAATGTACTATTACTGATGGAAACACTATCTGCATGTAAAAGTTTATCATGACAACCGTTACAAATGACATTTGGTGGAATAATTTCTACACTTTTACAACAAATGCACTTAGCTTTGGTAGAACCGATGTCAGGCAGCAATGTTCCAGCAGAAACTTCTGAGGCAGGATCAGATTGGGACATCTTGCTCAATGTAAGAGAAAAAAAACAACATATAAAGCAAAATTATCTATTTCCTTATATGACAGTTTCAGGAATGGGAAAAAACAATTTATGTAAGAACTACCTGATAAATTCATTTCTTTCATATTAGCAAGAGTCCATGAGCTAGTGACGTATGGGATATACATTCCTACCAGGAGGGGCAAAGTTTCCCAAACCTTAAAATGCCTATAAATACACCCCTCACCACACCCACAATTCAGTTTAACGAATAGCCAAGAAGTGGGGTGATAAGAAAGGAGCGAAAGCATCAAAAAATAAGGAATTGGAATAATTGTGCTTTATACAAAAAAAATCATAACCACCACAAAAAAGGGTGGGCCTCATGGACTCTTGCTAATATGAAAGAAATGAATTTATCAGGTAAGTTCTTACATAAATTATGTTTTCTTTCATGTAATTAGCAAGAGTCCATGAGCAAGTGACGTATGGGATAGCAGATACCCAAGATGTGGAACTTCCACGCAAGAGTCACTAGACAGGGAGGGATAAAATAAAGACAGCCAATTCCGCTGAAAAATTAATCCACTATCCAAATCAAAAAAGTTTCAATTTTTATAATGAAAAAAACTGAAATTATAAGCAGAAGAATCAAACTGAAACAGCTGCCTGAAGTACCATTCTACCAAAACTGCTTCTAAAGAAGAGAAAACATAAAAATTGTAGAACATAGTAAAAGTATGCAAAGAAGACTAAGTCATTGCAAATCTGATCAACAGAAGCTTAATTCTTAAAAAGCCCAGGAAGTAGAAACTTACCTAGTAGAATGAGCCGTAATCCTCCGAGGCGGGAATCCACCCGACTCAAAATAAGCATGATGAATCAAAAGTTTAAGCAAGATGCCAAATAAATGGCAGAAGCCTTTTGACCTTCCTAAAACCAGAAAACATAACAAATAGACTAGAAGTCTATCTGAAATCTGAATAGCTTCAGCATAAAATTTCAAAAACTCTTACCATATCCAAGAAAGTAAGAATCTCACCAAAGAAGTCTTAGGAAAACAATAATTCCTCCCTAATGTTGTTAGAATTTACAACTTTATGTAAGAATTGAAATGAGGACAGCAAAAACCACCTTATCCTGATGAAAAAATCAGAAAAAAGAGATTCACAAGAAAGAACAGATAATTCAAAAACTGTTCTAGCTGAAGAGATGTCCAAAAAGAACAATACTTTCCATGAAAGTAATTAATGTCCAGAGCAAGCATATGCTCAAATAGAAGAGCCTGAAAAGCCTTCAGAACCAAATTAAAACTCCAAGGAGGAGAAATTGAAATTGATGAATATCAGGAAGTAACACTGCCTTATCCTGATGAAAAACCAGAAAAGGATATTCACAAAAAAGAGCAGATAACTCAAAAACTCTTCTAGCAGAAGAAATAACCAAAAGGAACAATACTTTTCCAAGAAAGTAATTTAATGTTCAGAGAATGCATAGTTTCAAACGGAGGAGCCTGTAAAGCCCTCAGCACCAAATTGAGACTCCAAAGAGGAGAGATAGAATTAATGACAGGCTTGATACGGACCAAAGCCTGTACAAAACAATGAATACCAGGATGATTAGCAATCTTTCTGTGAAAAAAGAACAGAAAGAGTAGAGATTTGTCCTATCAAAGAACTGAAGACAAAACCTTATCCAAACCAAAATTATAAAATTCTATGAATTATTAAAGAATGCCAAGAAAAGTAGGTCTTCCAGACTCGATAATAAATCTTTCTAGAGACAGATTTACGAGCCTGAAACATAGTATTAATCAATGAGTCAGAGAAACCTCTATGACTAAAAATCAAGCGTTCAATCTCCATCCCTTCAAATGATTTGAGATCCTGATGGAAAAAACATAATTTATGCTTACCTGATAAATTTATTTCTCTTGTAGTGTATTCAGTCCACGGGTCATCCATTACTTATGGGATATATTCCCTTCCCAACAGGAAGTTGCAAGAGGATCACCCAAGCAGAGCTGCTATATAGCTCCTCCCCTCACATGTCATATCCAGTCATTCGACCGAAACAAGACAAGAAAGGAGAAACCATAGGGTGCAGTGGTGACTGGAGTTTTAATTAAAATTTAGATCTGCCTCAAAAAAAGACAGGGCGGGCCGTGGACTGAATACACTACAAGAGAAATAAATTTATCAGGTAAGCATAAATTATGTTTTCTCTTGTTAAGTGTATTCAGTCCACGGGTCATCCATTACTTATGGGATACCAATACCAAAGCTAAAGTACACGGATGATGGGAGGGACAAGGCAGGAACTTTAAACGGAAGGAACCACTGCCTGTAGAACCTTTCTCCCAAAAACAGCCTCCGAAGAAGCAAAAGTGTCAAATTTGTAAAATTTTGAAAAGGTATGAAGTGAAGACCAAGTCGCAGCCTTGCAAATCTGTTCAACAGAGGCCTCATTCTTAAAGGCCCAGGTGGAAGCCACAGCTCTAGTGGAATGAGCTGTAATTCTTTCAGGAGGCTGCTGTCCAGCAGTCTCATAGGCTAAACGTATTATGCTACGAAGCCAAAAGGAGAGAGAGGTAGCCGAAGCTTTTTGACCTCTCCTCTGACCAGAATAAACGACAAACAGGGAAGATGTTTGACGAAAAACTTTAGTTGCCTGTAAATAGAACTTCAGGGCACGGACTACGTCCAAATTATGCAAAAGTCGTTCCTTCTTTGAAGAAGGGTTAGGACATAATGATGGAACAACAATCTCTTGATTGATATTCCTGTTAGAAACTACCTTAGGTAAGAACCCAGGTTTAGTACGCAGAACTACCTTGTCTGAATGAAAAATCAGATAAGGAGAATCACAATGTAAGGCAGATAACTCAGAGACTCTTCGAGCCGAGGAAATAGCCATCAAAAACAGAACTTTCCAAGATAACAGCTTAATATCAATGGAATGAAGGGGTTCAAATGGAACACCTTGAAGAACTTTAAGAACTAAGTTTAAGCTCCACGGCGGAGCAACAGTCTTAAACACAGGCTTAATCCTAGCCAAAGCCTGACAAAAAGCCTGAACGTCTGGAACTTCTGCCAGACGTTTGTGTAAAAGAATACAGAGCAGAAATCTGTCCCTTTAACGAACTAGCAGATAAGCCCTTTTCCAAAACCTCTTGTAGAAAAGACAATATCCTAGGAATCCTAACCTTACTCCATGAGTAACTCTTGGATTCGCACCAATATAAATATTTACGCCATATCTTATGGTAAATCTTTCTGGTAACAGGTTTCCGAGCCTGTATTAAGGTTTCAATAACCGACTCCGAGAAGCCACGCTTTGATAGGATCAAGCGTTCAATTTCCATGCAGTCAGCCTCAGAGAAATTAGATTTGGATGGTTGAAAGGACCCTGAATTAGCAGGTCCTGCCTCAGAGGCAGAGACCATGGTGGACAGGACGACATGTCCGCTAGGTCTGCATACCAGGTCCTGCGTGGCCACGCAGGCGCTATCAGAATCACTGATGCTCTCTCCTGTTTGATCTTGGCAATCAGTCGAGGTAGCAGCGGAAATGGTGGAAACACATAAGCCATGTTGAAAACCCAAGGGGCTGCTAGAGCATCTAACAGCGCCGCTCCCGGGTCCCTGGACCTGGATCCGTAACAAGGAAGCTTGGCGTTCTGGCGATACGCCATGAGATCCAGTTCTGGTTTGCCCCAACGATGAATCAGTTGAGCAAAGACCTCCGGATGAAGTTCCCACTCCCCCGGATGAAAAGTCTGGCGACTCAGTTCTCCACGCCTGGGATGTAGATCGCTGACAGGTGGCAAGAGTGAGACTCTGCCCAGCGAATTATCTTGGAGACTTCTAACATCGCTAGGGAACTCCTGGATCCCCCTTGATGGTTGATGTAAGCCACAGTTGTGATGTTGTCCGACTGAAATCTGATGAACCTCAGTGTTGCTAACTGAGGCCAAGCTAGAAGAGCATTGAATATTGCTCTTAACTCCAGAATATTTATTGGGAGGAGTTTCTCCTCCTGAGTCCACAATCCCTGAGCCTTCAGGGAGTTCCAGACTGCGCCCCAACCTAGAAGGCTGGTATCTGTTGTTACAATCGTCCAATCTGGCCTGCGAAAGGTCATCCCTTTGGACAGATGGACCCGAGAAAGCTACCAGAGAAGAGAATCTCTGGTCTCTTGATCCAGATTTAGTGGAGGGGACAAATCTGAGTAATTCCCATTCCACTGACTTAGCATGCATAATTGCAGCGGTCTGAGATGCAGGCGCGCAAATGGAACTATGTCCATTGCCGCTACCATTAAGCCGATTACTTCCATGCACTGAGCTACTGACGGGTGTGGAATGGAATGAAGGACACGGCAAGCATTTAGCAGTTTTGATAACCTGGACTCCGTCAGGTAAATTTTCATCTCTATAGAATCTATAAGAGTCCCTCCACACTCCTCTCACGACCTTCCTTCTATGTTGAGGGTTGCAAGAGAATGACTGGATATGACATGTGAGGGGAGGAGCTATATAGCAGCTCTGCTTGGGTGATCCTCTTGCAACTTCCTGTTGGGAAGGGAATATATCCCATAAGTAATGGATGACCCGTGGACTGAATACACTTAAGAGAAAATGGGCCTTGAGAAAGAAGGTCTGGTTTAAACGGAAGTGTCCAAGGTTGGCAACTGGCCATCCGAATGAGATCCGCATACCAAAACCTGAGAGGCCATGCTGGAGCCACCAGCAGAACAAACAAATACTCCATAAGAATTTTGTAAATCACTTTGGAAGAAGAACTAGAGGCGGAAAGAAATAGGCAAAAAGATAATTCCAAAGAAATGTCAATGCATACACTACTTCCGCCTGAGGATCCCCGGACCTGAATAGGCCCCTGGAAAGTTCTTTATTCAGATGAGATGCCAACAGATCTATTTCTAGAAATGCTCACATCTGAAAAATTGAAAAACATATCTAGGTATGAGAGACCATTCTCCCGGATGTAAAGCTTGATTAACAGAGATAATCCGTTTCCCAAATTTCTATACCTGGAAAAAACCCCACAGAATTTAGATAGGAGCTTGATTTAGCCCAAGCTAATATCCGAGACACTTCTGTCACAGCCTACGGACTGATAGTCCCACCCTGATGATTGACATACACCATAGTTGTGATATTGTCTGAAAAACAATAAACGTCTCTTCTTCAAAAAGAAACTAACTGAAAAACTCTGAGAATGCACGGAGTTCTAAAATATCAAATGGTAATCTCGCCTCCTGAGATTTCCAAACCCCTTGTGCTGACAGAGATCCTCAGACAGTCTTCCAACCAAAAAGACTCACATCTGTAGAGATCATGGTCCAGGTTGAAAGAAACGAAGAGACCTGTAAAACTAAATGATGGTGATCTTAACCACCAAATCAAGATAGATAAATATTAGGATTCGAAGATTTAAAATGTGAAATCCTAGAATCCCTGCACCATAATTCAGCATAAAAAACTGGAAAGGTTCTTTCTATTGAAAATGAGCAAAGGGAATTGAATCCAATGCTGTGGACTTAAAACTTCTATGCATATATAGCAACTGAAGGAAATAATAGAGACTAAAGGTACCGACAGACGGAACCCAATAAAATTGTCCCTTGTCTGATAGAGACAAAGACAGTGACACAAACTATCTGGAAACCTAAAAAAGGTGACCCTTGTGTGAGGAATCAAGAGCTTTTGAAAAAAAAAATCCTCTAACTATGTCCTGGAAGAACAAAGTGAATTATATGAGATTCCACATCCTCAGAAAATAATCTGAATGAAAACAGAAAAAATGAAAATATGCATTTATTGTATCTAATGAAAACAAATAATGCTATCACTGACCAAAAAAAGGCAGAATAGTTTGAATAAAACTCCAAAACCCAGTTCCTAAAAATGGAACTGGAAGAAATACCCCAGAAGATTCCAGGTCTGAGCAGCGCTTGAACCCCACGGGTGATCAGCCATACAGACCCAAAATATATAGGACCGAAACACACTTAAAGAAAGTGTTAGCCTTACTGGAATAGCTGGAATATAATAGAGAAAAAAAGACTTCTCACAGACGGTTTATTCTGAACTTATTCTGTACCCAAAATCAAAGAAATTTGGACCGAATAGAACCAAATAAATTTCAAAAAAGTCTTAACCTGCCCCTTACTAGCCAAGCTGGAATACGGCACGTACATCGCAATTTTAGGGAGCTGATTTTGAACTGAAAAATTTCCAATTAAAAACATGTTACTAGGGAAAGAATTCAGGAATTCGTTCCTTAATAAGAACAACCAAACTAATATAAGCTTAAAGTTTTAGTCTTAGAACTCAATCTTGAAGCCTAGAGTAAAAGTTAAGAATTGAATCTAATTATAAAACAAATAATTGATTATCTTAGAACAAAAGAAATATGGATTTTTAGAAATCACAAAATTCTTCTAGCTAAAAACAGCTAAAGACATAGATTAAACCTCATTTGCGAAAATATGCAATAAAATGAAGACACAAATGAAATTATTAGCATGATAGTTTAGTTAAAGGACCAGTCTATACACTGGACTTGCATAATCAATAAATGCAAAACAACAAGACAAATGCAACAGCACCTAGTCTAGAAAATTTTGTCCCTTTAACAATGCTAAAATAAATCATAATCTGATACTTGATCTTAATGTAAACAGAAAAAATGAAGCAATTGCAACATCATCCAAATAAATCACAGGTCCAAGAAAAGTACCTGAAACTAAATAATTTTCCATAAATAAGATACAACCATCTAAAGGAAAATAAATACTATTTTGCTATAGAAACAATAGCATAATTAGTAGGAGTAGAGATAGCCCCAATAACTTAGAGAACCCTCAAAATGTATTTTAACTGCCGGCAAAGAATATAGTTTAAAACCTTTGAAGAAGGAATAAAAGAAAATTCTCAGCCTATTCCATTCCCTAATATGAGGAACTGGAAAAAAACCTCTGAAAACACAGAAGAATAAATAAGCAGAAATAAAATGTTAGCTAGCCTTAATATCCAAAATAATCAACACCTTTTCAACAAAGAACAAATGTACTTTAATAAAAAAATAAAAAAGTAGATTTGTTAGTGTCAATATCTGATGAAGAAAATTCTGAATGAGAAAAAAACATCATCAGAGAAGGATAAATTAGTATGTTGTTGGTCATTTGAAACTTCAATAATTAAAAAAGAAGTTTGAAAAAGACCTAAAAATTTTATTAGAAAGCACGAAGTCAGACAAAGCCTTTAAAATAGAATCAGAAAAATATTCTTATAAATCTTCTAAGTATTTCTTGTACATAAGATGTAAAAAGAATAGCAATATATAAAGCATAAATACTAATGGATTCTGCATATAAAAGTTTAACATGAAACTTATAACAAACCATAGCTAAAGATAAACATTCATAACATTGAAAATAAATGAACTTAGCTTTGGTAGGACTGAACTCAGTCAACGGAATCCCTTAGTACATTTTGAAACAGGAACAGTGAAATCTTGCAATATGTTAAATGACAGTTTCAGGAATGGGAAAGAATGCAAAATAATAAGCTTCTAGAAACCAGAAGCAATAAAAAAGTGAGGTTTAAATAATGTGAGGAAAAAAGTGGAACAAAAAAGATGCCCAAATATTTGGCGCCAAATATGACGCCACATCCTCTGACGCCGCAACCGACGCCCACATTTTTTGGCGCACAAAAATGTCTGAATACGCATGCGTCAAAAATGACGTTAACAGAATACAACTTCCGGCATCAACTACGGCGCCGGAAATGACAATTTTTTGCGCCAAAAAAGTCTGTGCCAAAAATGACGCAATAAAAAGAAACATTTTCTGCCCCCGCGAGCCTAACAGCACGCAGGAAAAAATGGTCAATTGAAAATTTTCAAGGTAAAGAAAAAATAATTTGAAATGCATTATCCCAAATAACGAAACTGACAGTCTGAATTTTAAAGGAATACTGATTATCCTGAATCAAGGCAAATATAAGTTTATAGACATATATTTAGAACTTTACATATAAAGTGCCCAACCATAGCTTAGAGTGTCACAAAAAAAACATAATTTATGCTTACCTGATAAATTTATTTCTCTTGTAGTGTATCCAGTCCACGGATCATCCATTACTTGTGGGATATTCTCCTTCCCAACAGGAAGTTGCAAGAGGATCACCCACAGCAGAGCTGCTACATAGCTCCTCCCCTCACTGCCATATCCAGTCATTCGACCGAAACAAGCCGAGAAAGGAGAAACCATAGGGTGCAGTGGTGACTGTAGTTTAATTAAAATTTAGACCTGCCTGAAAAGGACAGGGCGGGCCGTGGACTGGATACACTACAAGAGAAATAAATTTATCAGGTAAGCATAAATTATGTTTTCTCTTGTTAAGTGTACCCAGTCCACGGATCATCCATTACTTGTGGGATACCAATACCAAAGCTAAAGTACACGGATGAAGGGAGGGACAAGGCAGGAACTTAAACGGAAGGAACCACTGCATGTAGAACCTTTCTCCCAAAAACGGCCTCCGAAGAAGCAAAAGTATCAAATTTGTAAAATTTGGAAAAAGTATGAAGGGAAGACCAAGTTGCAGCCTTGCAAATCTGTTCAACAGAGGCCTCATTTTTAAAGGCCCAGGTGGAAGCCACAGCTCTAGTAGAATGAGCTGTAATCCTTTCAGGAGGCTGCTGTCCAGCAGTCTCATAGGCTAAACGGATTATACTCCGAAGCCAAAAAGAAAGAGGTTGCCGAAGCCTTCTGACCTCTCCTCTGTCCAGAGTAAACAACAAACAGGTTAGATGCTTGGCGAAAATCTTTAGTAGCCTGTAAGTAAAACTTCAAGGCACGGACTACGTCTAGATTATGCAAAAGACGTTCCTTCTTTGAAGAAGGATTAGGACATAATGATGGAACAACAATCTCTTGATTGATATTCTTGTTAGAAACCACCTTAGGTAAAAACCCAGGTTTTGTACGCAGAACAACTTTATCTGAATGAAAGATCAGATAAGGAGAATCACAATGTAAGGCAGATAACTCCGAGACTCTTCGAGCCGAGGAAATAGCCATCAGAAAAAGAACTTTCCATGAAAGAAGTTTGATATCAATAGAATGAAGGGAACCCCTTGAAGAACTTTAAGAACCAAGTTTAAGCTCCATGGAGGAGCAACAGGTTTAAACACAGGCTTAATTCTAACTAAAGCCTGAAAAAATGCCTGAACGTCTGGAACTTCTGCCAGACGCTTGTGTAAAAGAATAGACAGAGCAGAAATCTGTCCCTTTAAAGAACTAGCTGATAATCCTTTGTCCAAACCCTCTTGGAGGAAGGACAATATCCTAGGAATCCTAACCCTACTCCATGAGTAATTCTTGGATTCACACCAATGAAGATATTTACGCCATATCTTGTGGTAAATTTTCCTGGTGACAGGCTTTCGTGTCTGTATTAAGGTATCAATTCCTGACTCGGAGAAGCCACGCTTTGATAGGATCAAGCGTTCAATCTCCATGCAGTCAGTCTCAGAGAAAGTAGATTTGGATGATTGAAAGGACCTTGTATTAGAAGGTCTTGTCTCAGAGGCAGAGTCCATGGTGGAAAGGATGACATGTCCACTAGGTCTGCATACCAGGTCCTGCGTGGCCACGCAGGCGCTATCAATATCACAGATGCTCTTTCCTGTTTGATTTTGGCAATCAGACGAGGGAGCAGAGGAAACGGTGGAAACACATAAGCCAGGTTGAAGAACCAAGGCGCTGCTAGAGCATCTATCAGTGCTGCTTCTGGGTCCCTGGACCTGGATCCGTAACAAGGAAGTTTGGCGTTCTGGCGAGACACCATGAGATCCAATTCTGGTTTGCCCCAATGGAGAACCAATTGAGCAAACACCTCCGGATGGAGTTCCCATTCCCCCGGATGAAAAGTCTGACGACTTAGAAAATCCGCCTACCAGTTCTCTACACCTGGGATATGGATCGCTGACAGGTGGCAAGAGTGAGTCTCTGCCCAGCGAATTATCTTGGAGACTTCTGACATCGCTAGGGAACTCCTGGTTCCCCATTGATGGTTGATGTAAGCCACAGTCGTGATATTGTACGACTGAAATCTGATGAACCTCAGTGTTGCTAGCTGAGGCTAAGCCAGAAGAGCATTGAATATTGCTCATAACTCCAGAATATTTATTGGGAGGAGTTTCTCCTCCTGAGTCCATGAACCCTGAGCCTTCAGGGAGTTCCAGACTGCACCCCAACCTAGAAGGCTGGCATCTGTTACAATTGTCCAATCTGGTCTGCAAAAGGTCATACCCTTGGACAGATGGGCCCGAGATAACCACTAGAGAACAGAATCTCTGGTTTCCTGATCCAGATTTAGTAGAGGGGACAAATCTGTGTAATCCCCATTCCACTGACTGAGCATGCATAATTGCAGCGGTCTGAGATGCAGGTGCGCGAATGGCACTATGTCCATCGCCGCTACCATTAAGCCGATTACTTCCATGCACTGAGCCACCGTGGGGCGCGGAATGGAGTGAAGAACACGGCAAGCATTTAGAAGTTTTGATAACCTGGACTCCGTCAGGTAAATTTTCATTTCTACAGAATCTATTAGAGTCCCTAGGAAGGAAACCCTCGTGAGAGGAGATAGAGAACTCTTTTCTTCGCTCACTTTCCACCCATGCGACCTCAGGAATGCCAGAACTATCTCTGTATGAGATTTGGCAATTTGAAAGCTTGACGCCTGTATCAGGATATCGTCCAGGTAAGGAGCCACCGCTATGCCTCGCGGTCTTAGGACCGCCAGAAGTGAGCCCAGAACCTTTGTAAAAATTCTTGGGGCTGTAGCCAACCCGAATGGAAGAGCTACAAATTGGTAATGCCTGTCTAGAAAGGCAAACCTCAGGAACTGATGATGATTCTTGTGAATCGGAATGTGAAGGTAGGCATCCTTTAATGGGTAAAATGGTTCGAATAGTTTCCATCTTGAATGATGGAACTCTGAGGATTTTGTTTTTAGGATCTTTAAATCCAAAATTGGTCTGAAGGTTCCCTCTTTTTTTGGAACCACAAACAGATTTGAATAAAACCCCTGCCCTTGTTCCGTCCGCGGAACTGGATGGATCGCTCCCATTACAAGGAGATCTTGTACGCAGCTTAGGAATGCCTCTTTCTTTATCTGGTTTGCAGATAATTTTGAAAGGTGAAATCTCCCTTGTGGAGGAGAAGCTTTGAAGTCCAGAAGATATCCTTGAGATATGATCTCCAACGCCCAGGGATCCTGAACATCTCTTGCCCACGCCTGGGCGAAGAGAGAGAGTCTGCCCCCTACTAGATCCGTTGTCGGATAGGGGGCCGCTCCTTCATGCTGTCTTAGAGGCAGCAGCAGGCTTTATGGCCTGCTTGCCCTTGTTCCAGGACTGGTAAGGTTTCCAGGACTGCTTGGATTGAGCAAAAGTTCCCTCTTGTTTTGAAGCAGAGGAAGTTGATGCTGCACCTGCCTTGAAATTTCGAAAGGCACGAAAATGAGACTGTTTGGCCTTTGATTTGGCCCTGTCCTGAGGAAGGGTATGACCCTTACCTCCAGTAATGTCAGCAATAATTTCTTTCAAACCAGGCCCGAATAAGGTCTGCCCCTTGAAAGGAATGTTGAGTAATTTAGACTTTGAAGTCACATCAGCTGACCAAGCTTTGAGCCATAGCGCCCTACGCGCCTGGATGGCGAATCCGGAATTCTTAGCCGTTAGTTTAGTCAAATGAACAATGGCATCAGAAACAAATGAGTTAGCTAGCTTAAGAGTTCTAAGCTTGTCAACAATTTCAGTCAATGAAGCTGTATGGATGGCCTCTTCCAGGGCCTCAAACCAGAATGCCGCCGCAACAGTGACAGGCGCAATGCATGCAAGGGGCTGTAAAATAAAACCTTGTTGAATAAACATTTTCTTAAGGTAACCCTCTAATCTTTTTATCCATTGGATCTGAAAAAGCACAACTGTCCTCAACCGGGATAGTGGTACGCTTTGCTAAAGTAGAAACTGCTCCCTCCACCTTAGGGACAGTCTGCCATAAGTCCCGTGTAGTGGCATCTATTGGAAAAAAAATTCTAAATATAGGAGGTGGGGAAAAGGGCACACTGGGCCTATCCCACTCCTTACTAATAATTTCTGTAAGCCTTTTAGGTTTTGGAAAAAACATCAGTACTCACCGGCACTGTATAGTATTTATCCAGCCTACACAATTTCTCTGGCACTGCAATTGTGTCACAGTCATTCAGAGCAGCTAATACCTCCCCAAGCAATACACAGAGGTTCTCAAGCTTAAATTTAAAATTAGAAATCTCTGAATCAGGTCTCCCCGATTCAGAGACGTCACCCACAGACTGAAGCTCTCTGTCCTCAGGTTCTGCATATTGTGACGCAGTATCAGACATGGCTCTTACAGCATCTACGCGCTCTGTATCTCATCTAACCCCAGAGCTATCGCGCTTGCCTCTCAATTCAGGCAATCTGGATAATACCTCTGACAGGGTATTATTCATGATTGCAGCCATGTCCTGCAAAGTAATCGCTATGGGCGTCCCTGATGTACTTGGCGCCGTATTAGCGTGCGTCCCTTGAGCGGGAGGCGAAGGGTCTGACACGTGGGGAGAGTTAGTCGGCATAACTTCCCCCTCGACAGACCCCTCTGCTGACAATTCTTTTATAGATAAAGACTGATCTTTACTGTTTAAGGTGAAATCAATACATTTAGTACACATTCTCCTATGGGGCTCCACCATGGCTTTTAAACATAATGAACAAGTATCCTCTGTTTCAGACATGTTTGTACAGACTAGCAATGAGACTAGCAAGCTTGGAAAACACTTTAAAGCAAATTAATAAGCAATATAAAAAACGTTACTGTGCCTTTAAGAGAAACAAATTTTGACAAAATTTGAAATAACAGTGAAAAAAGGCAGTTACACTAACAAAATTTTTACAGTGTATGTAACAAGTCAGCAGAGCATTGCACCCACTTGCAAATAGATGATTAACCCCTTAATAACAAAAACAGAATAATAAATGACAAAAACGTTTTTTTTTTTTTTTTTTTTTTAAACACAGTCACAACAACTGCCACAGTCTACTGTGATTGTTACCCTCCTCAAACACGACTTTGAAGCCTTTTGAGCCCTTCAGAGATGTCCTGTATCATGCAGAGGGAAGCTGAATGTCTCTGTCAGTATTTTTATCTAAACAGAAAAGCACTAAAATAGGCCCTTCCCACTCATATTGCAACAGTGGAAAGCCTCTGTTTCTAGGCAAAAATCAAACCAGCCATGTGGAAAAAAACTAGGCCCCAATAAGTTTTGTCACCAAACATATATAAAAATGATTAACATGCCAGCAAACGTTTTATATTACACTTTTATAAGAGTATGTATCTCTATTAATAAGCTTGATACCAGTCGCTATCACTGCATTTAAGGCTTTACTTACATTAATCCGGTATCAGCAGCATTTTCTAGCAAATTCCAACCCTAGAAAAATATTAACTGCACATACCTTATTGCAGGAAAACCTGTACGCCATTCCCCTCTGAAGTTACCTCACTCCTCAGAATATGTGAGAACAGCCATGGATCTTAGTTACTTCTGCTAAGATCATAGAAAATGCAGGCAGATTCTTCTTCTAAATACTGCCTGAGATAAACAGTACACTCCGGTACCATTTAAAAATAAACTTTTGATTGAAGTTAAAAAACTAACTATAATACACCACTCTCCTCTTACTACGTCCATCTTTGTTGAGAGTTGCAAGAGAATGACTGGGTATGGCAGTGAGGGGAGGAGCTATGTAGCAGCTCTGCTGTGGGTGATCCTCTTGCAACTTCCTGTTGGGAAGGAGAATATCCCACAAGTAATGGATGATCCGTGGACTGGATACACTTAACAAGAGAAAATAAGATTTACTTACCCCAGGACACTCATCTACATATAGTAGATAGCCAAACCAGTACTGAAATGAGAATCAGTAGAGGTAATGGTATATAAGAGAACATCGTCGATCTGAAAAGGGAGGTAGGAGAAGATATCTCTACGACCTATAACAGAGAACCTATGAAAAAGATCCCCTAGAGAAAGACCATTGAATTCAAATAGGCAATACTATCTTCACATCCCTCTGACATTCACTGCACTCTGAGAGGAAAACCGGTCTTCAGCCTGCTGCGAAGCGCATATCAACGTAGAAATCTATCACAAACTTACTTCACCACCTCCACGGGAGGCAAAGTTTGTAAAACTGAATTGTGGGTGTGGTGAGGGGTGTATTTATAGGCATTTTAAGGTTTGGGAAACTTTGCCCCTCCTGGTAGGAATGTATATCCCATACGTCACTAGCTCATGGACTCTTGCTAATTACATGAAAGAAAATGCAAAAGCATAGGCCTCTGATAGAGAAAAAAGCAAGAGGCAAACATCAATGGGGTATTGAAATAATGCAAAAAAATTGGCGCCAAGTATGACGCATAACGTAACGTAAACTTTTTTGGCACCAAAAATAACCGGAAAAGACTTCACTAATGACGCCGCCGTGTTAAAGGTCTTGGCGTCACGTATCACGCCGGAAATGACGAAGTTTCATCATAAACGTCTTTTTCCGCACCAAAAATTTTTCGCGCCAAGAATGATGCAATAAAGTTTAACATTTGACGCACCCGCGGGCCTAATACCCGCAATAGCAAGAAAGTAGTCAATTGAAAAAAAGACTAAACCCCAGGTAAGAAATAAATTTCTTAAAATGTTTAAATTCCCCAAATATGAAACTGACAGTCTGCTGAAGGAAATACATGAACCTGACTCATGGCAAATATAAGTACAATACATATATTTAGAACTTTATATAAATGCATAAAGTGCCAAACTATAGCTGAGGTGTCTTAAGAAATAAAAAACATACTTACCAAAAGACACCCATCCACATATAGCAGATAGCCAAACCAGTACTAAAACAGTTATTAGTAAAGGTAATGGTAAATTGAGAGTATATCGTCGATCTGAAAAGGGAGGTAGGAGAGGAATCTCTACAACCGATAAGAGAGAACACATGAAAAAGACCCCCGTTAGAGAAATCATCGTATTCAATAGGTGATACTCCCTTCACGTCCCTCTGACATTCGCTGTACTCTGAGAGGAATCGGGCTTCAACAATGCTGAGAAGCGCATATCAACGTAGAAATCTTAGCCACCTTCATAGGAGGCAAAGTTTGTAAAACTGAATTGTGGTGTGGTGAGGGGTGTATTTATAGGCATTTTGAGGTTTGGGAAACTTTGCCCCTCCTGGTAGGAATGTATATCCCATTTGTTACTAGCTCATGGACTCTTGCCAATTACATGAAACAAAAAGCAGGCAGCGAAGCGAAGTTCGATAACACTGATTGCTTGTGGAGCTGTTAAGATGAGTCAGGATGGTTTCGCAGAAAGACTCTCCCTGCATCTCCGGACTCTAACTTTCATCCAGGCTCTCACTGAGAGACTGACAGGATTACTTAAAACTCCCGTCCCATGTTGAAGAGTATTACCCTCCATAAGAGACAAAACAACTTCTGACACTTCTCTACCAACCTCCTGGGACGAAAGGCAAAGAATGACTGGGGGATGAGGGAAGTGGGAGGGGTATTTAAGCCTTTGGCTGGGGTGTCTTTGCCTCCTCCTGGTGGCCAGGTTCTTATTTTCCCAAAAGTAATGAATGCATCTGTGGACTCTTTTCATTTAGGAAGAAAAAGTAAATTTATGCTTACGTGATAAATTAATTTCTTCTACGATATGACGACTCCACGGATTTCATCCTTACTTGTGGGATATTAACCTCCTTCTAACAGAGAGTGGCAAAGAGCACCACAGCAGAGCTGTATATATAGCCCCTCCCTTACCTCCAACTCCAGTCATTCAACCGAAGTTAGGAAGAGAAAGGAAAGGCCAAAGGTGCAGAGGTGACCAAAGTTTATAAAAAATAAAATATAATTAAATCTGTCTTAAAAATGACAGGGTATCGTAGAAGAAATTAATTTATCAGGTAAGCATAAATTTACTTTTCTTCTACAAGATATGACGAGTCCACGGATTTCATCCTTACTTGTGGGATACAACACCAAAGCTACAGGACACGGATGAAAGGGAGGGACGAGACAGGAACCTAAACGGAAGGCACCACTGCTTGAAGAACCTTTATCCCAAAACCAGCCTCAGAAGAAGCAAAAGTATCAAATTTGGAAAAAAGTGTGAAGAGACGACCAAGTTGCAGCCTTGCAAATCTGTTCAACAGAAGCATCGTTTTTAAATGCCCTTGAGGAAGCCACAGCCCTAGTAGAATGAGCCGTAATTCTTTCAGGAGGCTGTTGTCCAGCAGTCTCATACGCCAGAGGGATGATACTCTTCAGTCAAAAAGAATGAGAGGTAGCCTTAGCTTTCCGCCCCCTAGGCTTTCCAGAAAAAACAATGAATAATGAAGACGATTGACAGAAATCCTTAGTCGCCTGCAAGTAAAACTTGAGGGCACGGACCACGTCCAGGTTATGTAACTTACGCTACTTCTTAGAAGAAGGGTTAGGACATAATGAAGGAACAACAATCTCCTGATTAATATTCTTATTAGAAACAACCTTAGGAAGGAAACCAAGTTTGGTACGTAAAACCACCTTTTTGGAATGGAAGATAAGGCGAATCACATTGTAACGCTGAAAGCTCAGAAACTCTACGAGCAGAAGAAATAGCAAACAGAAACAAATCTTTCCAAGATAATAACTTAATATCTATGGAATGCATATGTTCAAACGGAACCCCTTGAAGAACACTAAGGACTAAATTCAAACTCCAATGCGGAGCAATTAGTCTAAACACAGGCTTAATTCTGGTTAGAGCCTGAGAAAAAGACTGAACGTCTGGAACGTCCGCCAAACTTTTATGTAGCAAAATTGATAAAGCAGAGATTTGTCCCTTTAAGGAACTCACTGATAACCCCTTCTCCAATCCTTCTTGGAGAAAAGACAGAATCCTGGGAATCCTAACTTTACTCCATGAGTAGCCTTTGGATTCACACCAAAAAATATATTTATGCCATATCTTATGATAGATCTTTCTAGTGACAGGCTTACGTGCCTGAATCAAAGCATCTATGACCGAATCAGAGAATCCCCGCTTAGATAAAATGAAGCGTTCAATCTCCCAGCAGTCAGCTGCAGAGAAAAGGAAATGTATGCTTACCTAATAAATTGATTTCTTCTACGATACGACTAGTCCACGGATTTCATCCTTACTTGCGGGATATTAACCTCCTGCTAACAGGAAGTGGCAAAGAGCACCACAGCAGAGCTGTATATATAGCTCCTCCCTTCCCTCCACCTCCAGTCATTCGACTGAAGGTTTAGGAAGAGAAAGGAAAAGCTAAAGGTGCAGAGGTGACTGAAGTTGAAAAAATAAAATATAATCCGTCTTAAAATGACAGGGAGGGCCGTGGACTCGTCGTATCGTAGAAGAAATCAATTTATCAGGTAAACATAAATTTCCTTTTCTTCTACTAGATACGACGAGTTCACGGATTTCATCCTTACTTGTGGGATACAATACCAAAGCTACAGGACACGGATGAAACGGGAGGGACAAGACAGAGACCTAAATGGAAGGCACCACTGCTTGAAGAACCTTTCTCCCAAAAACAGCCTCAGAAGAAGCAAAATAATCAAATTTGGAAAAAGTATGAAGAGACGACCAAGTCGTAGCCTTACAAATCTGTTCAACAGAAGCATCGTTTTTAAAGGCCCATGTGGAAGCCACAGCCCTAGTAGAATGAGCCGTAATTCGTTCTGGAGGCTGCTGTCCAGCAGTCTCATATGCCAGGCAGATGATACTCCTCAGCCAAAAAGAAAGAGAGGTAGCCATAGCTTTCTGACCCCTACGCTTTCCAGAATAAACAATGAATAATGAAGATGATTGACAGTAATCCTTGGTTGCCTGTAGGTAAAACTTCAAAGCACAGACCACGTCCAGATTATGTAACAGACGCTCCTTCTTAGAAGGATTAGGACACAAGGAAGGAACCACAATTTCCTGATAAATATTCTTATTTAAACCAACCTTAGGAAGAAATCCAGGTTTGTTACCTAAAACCACCTTATCAGAATGAAATATAAGATATGGCAAGTCACATTGTAACGATGAAAGCTCAGAAACTCTTCGAGCAGAAGAAATAGCAACCAAAAACAGAACTTTCCAAGATAACAACTTGATATCTATGGAATGCATGGGTTCAAACGGAACACCTTGAAAAACTTGAAGAACTAAATTCAAACTCCAGGGAGGAGTAATTGGTCTAAATACAGGCTTAATTCTGGTTAGCAAAATTGACAAAGCAGAAATCTGTCCCTTTAAGGAACTTGCTGATAACCCTTTCTCCAATCCCTCTTGGAGAAAAGACAAAATCCTGGGAATCCTAACTTTACTCCATGAGTAACCCTTGGATTCACACCAATAAAGATATGTACGCCATATCTTATGATAGATCCTTCTAGTGACAGGCTTATGAGCCTGTATCAAAGTATCGATGACCGAATCAGAGAATCCCCGCTTAGATAAAATCAAGCGTTCAATCTCCAAGCAGTCAGCTGCAGGGAATTTAGATTTGGATGTTGGAAAGGTCCTTGAATGAGAAGGTCCTGTCTCAAAGGAAGTTTCCACGGTGTCAGAGAAGACATGTCCACTAGATCCG
This sequence comes from Bombina bombina, assembly GCF_027579735.1. Classification (NCBI taxonomy): domain Eukaryota; kingdom Metazoa; phylum Chordata; class Amphibia; order Anura; family Bombinatoridae; genus Bombina; species Bombina bombina. The sequence goes on along the minus strand of NC_069501.1, from coordinate 1,084,814,795 downwards.
CATACCAGGTCATGCGTGGCCACGCAGGCGCTATCAGGATTACTGAAGCTCTCTCCTGTTTGATCCGAGTAATCACGTGCGGAAGGAACGGAAACGGTGGAAACACATAAGCTAGGCTGAACGACCAAGGCGCTGCCAAAGCATCTATCAGTTTGGCCTGAGGATCCCTTGACCCTGGATCCATAACGTGGAAGCTTGGCATTCTGATGAGATGCCATCAGATCCAATTCCGGTCTGCCCCATTGGCGATTCAATGAGGCAAACACCTCCGGATGGAGTTTCCACTCCCCCGGATGAAAAGTCAGACGACTTAGAAAATCCGCTTCCCACTTCTCTACTCCTGGGATGTAGATTGCCGATAGCAAGAGTGGGCCTCCACCCATCGGATTATCTTTGATACTTCTATCATTGCTAAGGAACTCCTTGTTCCCCCCTGATTGATATACACCACAGTCTTGATATTGTCCGACTGGAATCTGATGAATTTGGCTGAAGCCAACTGGGGCCACGCCTGAAGCGCATTGAATATCGCTCTCAGTTCCAGAATATTGATTGGAAGTAGAGACTCCATCTGAGTCCAAACACCCTGAGCCTTCAGGGAATTCCAGACTGCACCCCAGCCCAGAAGACTGGCGTCCATTGTCACTATCACCCACGAGGTTCTGCAGAAACATGTCCCCTGGGACAGATGATCCGGCGACAACCACCAAAGAAGCGAGTCCCTGGTCTCTTGATCCAGATTTATCTGAGGAGATAAATTTGCATAGTCCCCATTCCACTGTCCGAGCATGCACAGCTGCAGTGGTCTGAGATGAAAGCGAGCAAACGGAATGATGTCCATTGCCGCTACCATTAATCCAATGACCTCCATACACTGAGCCACTGATGGCAGAGGACTGAAGTGCTCGGCAAGTAGTTAGAATCTTTGATTTTCTGACCTCCGTCAGAAATATTTTCATGTCTGCCGAGTCCATCAGAGTTCCCAAGAAGGGAACCCTTGTCCGTGGAACTAGTGAACTCTTTTCTATGTTCACCTACCAACCGTGAGTTCTCAGGAAAGACAACACTGTGTCCATGTGAGATTTTGTCAGATGATAACTTGAAGCCTGAATCAGAATATTGTCCAGATAAGGCGCTACTGCTATGCCCCGCGGTCTGAGAACCGCTAGAAGAGACCCTAGAACCTTTGTAAAGATTCTGGGTGCTGTGGCTAACCCGAAGGGAAGAGCCACGAACTGATAATGTTTGTCCAGGAAGGCAAACCTTATGATGATGATCCTTGAGAATAGGAATATGAAGGTATGCATTCTTCAAGTCCACGGTAGTCATATATTGACCCGCCTGGATAATTGGTTAGATTGTTCATATAGTCTCCATCTTGAACGATGGGACTCCAAGAAACTTGTTTAGACACTTGAGATCTAAAATGGGTCTGAAAGTTCCCTCTTTTTTTGGGAACCACGAAAAGACTTGAGTAAAACCCCTGTCCCAGTTTTGGAATGGGACAAATTACTCCCATGGTAGAGAGGTCTTCTACACAGCGTAAGAACGCCTCTCTTTTTATATGGTCTACAGACAATCGTGAAAGATGAAATCTCCCTCTTGGGAGAAAATCCTTGAATTACAGCTGATACCCGTGGGTCACGATTTCCAATGCCCATGGGTCCTGAACGTCTCTTGCCCAAGCCTGGGCAAAGAAAAAAAGTCTGCCTCCTACCAGATCTGGTCCCGGATCGGGGGGCGTCCCTTCATGCTGTCTTTGTAGCAGCAGCGGGCTTCTTGGATTATTTACCTTTATTCCAAGAATGGTTGGGTCTCCAGACTGACTTTGATTGAGCAAAATTCCCTTCCTGCTTTGTGGAGGAAGAGGAAGCAGAGGGTATTCCATTAAAATTTCGAAAGGAACGAAAATTATTTTGTTTACCCTTCATCTTAACAGACCTATCCTGAGGTAGGGCGTGGCCTTTACCTCCAGTAATGTCAGAAATAATTTCCTTCAGTTTAGGCCCAAATAGGGTCTTACCCTTGAAGGGGATAGCTAAGAGCTTAGACTTTGATGACACATCAGCAGACCACGATTTCAGCCATAACGCTCTACGTGCTAAAATGGCAAATCCTGCATTTTTCGTCGCTAATTTAGCAATTTGAAAAGCGGCATCTGTAATAAAAGAATTAGCTAGCCTGAGAGCCTTAATTCTATCCAAAATATCCTCTAATGGGGTCTCAACCTTCAGAGACTCTTCCAGAGCATCAAACCAAAAAGCTGCTGCAGTAGTCACTGGAACAATGCAGGCTGTAGGTTGTAAAAGAAAACCCTAATGAATAAATAATTTCTTTAGTAGACCCTCTAACTTCTTATCCATAGGGTCTTTGAAAGCACAACTGTCCTCAATAGGTATAGTTGTATGCTTAGCCAGGGTAGATATAGCTCCCTCCACCTTAGGGACCATCTGCCAAGATTCCCGAATGGTGTCTGATATGGGAAACATTTTCTTAAAATTAGAAGGGGGAGAGAACGGTATACCTGGTCTATCCCATTCCTTTTTTACAATTTCCGAAATTCTTTTAGAAACCGCAAAAACATCAGTGTAAGTAGGCACCTCTAGATATTTGTCCATCTTACACAATTTCTCTGGTGGTATCACAATAGGGCCACAATCATCCAGAGTCGTTAAAACCTCCCGAACAGGTGGAGGTGTTCCAGCTTAAATTTAAAGGATATGATGTCCGAATCTGTCGGAGATAATATCTTTCCTGAATCTGAAAGTTCTCCCTCAGACAGCAATTCCCTGACCCCCAACTCAGAGCACTGTGAGGGTACGTCGGAAATAGCCAATAAAGCATCAGAGGATTCAGTATTCACATTAATACCTGACCTACTGCGTTTACCCTGTAACACTGGTAATTTAGATAATACCTCTGTAAGGGTAGTTGACATAACAGCAGCCATCTCCTGCAGAGTAAAAGAATTAGACGCAGTAGAGGTACTCAGCGTCGCTTGTGTGGGCGTTAAAGGTTGTGACACTTGGGGAGAATTGGATGGCAGATCCGGATTCTCTTCAGACTGAGAATCATCCTTAGGCACACTTTTTTAATTTAAAATATGCTTTTTTACATTGTAAGGCCCTTTCAGTACAAGGAGGTACACAACGTAAGAGGGGGTTCCACAATGGCTTTTAAACACATAGAGCAATTAGTATCCTCCATGTCAGACATGTTGAACAGACTAGCAATAACCACAATAGTCGTTAAACACGTTATTGATTTAAACAACTTTTTGAAAAACGTGTACTGCGCCTTTAAGAAATAAAAGCGCAGAATTTTTCCCAAACTGCCTAAAAACGTTAATTAGCGCTTTATAATTAACTACACATAAGCAATAGTGCCAAAAATTATTGCACCCCAAGAGTAAGGGGAGAAATTAACCTCTAAAAGATATTTATAGCAAAAAACATGTTTTATTTGAAAAAATAACCCCTGCGCCTACCTGCCCCCAGGGTACTGCAAAATGACTCGACAACAATCCGGTTAACAGAACACCAGTTTAGGCCCAACTGGAGCTAATGCCTGCTGCCTTCTCAGAGTACACTGCGCGTCTTAGCGCGCGAAAATAGGCCCCGCCCATCATGGACGACGCTCACATAAGACTGTACGACCGCATGGGAAGCGGTTCAGTAATAAAGCCATGTGGATTTTGTTTACCCCTAAGCACAACACAAATATACAGCCATACTGATTATTTGATCTCACAAATAACTACCGTTAAGCTGCCTCCCAGTGTCCCTTTATATTGCTGCTTTGAAGCCCTTTATAAATGCTGAGCCCAGTACTATGTCAATAAAATTAATAAACACAGGTCTTTCAGTAATACCCTTTGTTTAAAGGTCTACTGCTTACCCCTTCCCTTGCAGGGAAAACATGTCAGCCAGTTCTGATATACCAAGTCTCCTCAGAAATAAAGGACTGAACATACCTCAATGCTGCTTGTAGCATGAAACCATTCTCCACACTGAAGATTTCTCTTGTACTACCTTCAGAAGCTCTGTGGGAACCAATATGGATCTTAGTTACATCTGCTAAGATCATCAACCTCAGGGCAGAAATCTTCTTCCATATCTCCCTGAGGAAAATAGTACTCACCGGTACCATTTAAAAATAAAAAACTTCTTGATTGAAGAAACTAAAACTAACACCTCACTTTACCTCTTCCAATTACTAACACAGGCAGAGAGAATGACTGGGGGTGGAGGGAAGGGAGGAGCTATATATACAGCTCTGCTGTGGTGCTCTTTGCCACTTCCTGTTAGCAGGAGGTTAATATCCCACAAGTAAGGATGAAATCCGTGGACTCGTCGTATCTAGTAGAAGAAATTAGATTTGGATGTTGGAAAGGACCTTGAATGAGAGGACATGTCCACTAGATCTGCATACCAAGACCTGCGTGGCCACGCAGGCGCGATTAGAATTACTGAAGCTCTCTCCTGCTAGATCCGAGCAATCACCCGGGGAAGGAGAGGAAACGGTGGAAACACATAAGCTAGGTTGAACGACCAAGGCACTGCCAAGGCATCTATTAGTTCGGCCTGATGATCCCTCGACCTGGATCCATATCTTGGGAGCTTCACATTCTGTCGAGACGCCATCAGATCCAACTCCGGTCTGCCCCATCTGAGAATCAGTGAGGCAAATACCTCCGGATGGAGTTCCCACTCCCCCGGATGAAAAGTGTGTCGGCTTAGAAAATCCGCTTCCCAGTTGTCCACTCCTGGGATGTAGATTTCTGACAGATAACAAGAGTGGGCCTCCGCCCACCGAATTATCTTGGATACTTCTGTCATCGCTAAGGAACTCCTCGTTCCTCCCCGATGATTGATGTAAGCCACAGTCGTAATGTTGTCCGACTGAAATCTGATGAATTTGGCCGAAGCCAGTTGAGGCCGCGCCTGAAGCGCATTGAATATTGCTCTCAGTTCCAGAATATTGATTGGAAGTAGAGACTCCACCTGAGTCCATACACCCTGAACCTTCAGGGAATTCCAGACTGCACCCCAGCCTAGTAGACTGGCGTCCGTCGTCACTATCACACACGGGGGTCTGCGGAAGCAAGTCCCTTGGGACAGATGAACCGGCGACAACCACCAAAGAAGAGAGTCTCTGGCCACCTGGTCCAGATTTATCTGAGGAGATAAATTTGCATAATCCCCATTCCACTGTCTGAGCATGCAGAGTTGCAGTGGTCTGAGATGAAATCGAGCAAACGGAATGATGTCCATTGCCGCCACCATCAATGCAATTGCCTCCATGCACTGAGCCACTGATGGCCGAGGATTGGACTGAAGAGCTCGGCATGTATTTAGAATCTTTGACTTTCTGACCTCCATCAGAAAAATCTTCATGTCTATAGAATCTATTAGAGTTCCCAGAAAGGGAACCCTTGTCTGTGGAATTAGTGAACTCTTTTCTAGATTCACTTTCCATCCGTGAGATCTCAGAAATGCTAACACTCTGTCTGTATGAGACTTTGTAAGATGATAAGTCGACGCCTGAATCAGAATATCGTCCAGATAAGGCGCCACTGCTATGCCTCGCGGTCTGAGAACTGCCAGAAGGGACCCTAGAACCTTCGTGAAGATTCTGGGTGCTGTGGCCAACACGAAGGGAAGAGCCACGAACTAAAAATGCTTGTCCAGGAAGGCAAACCTTAGGTACTAATGATGATCCTTGTGGATAGGAATATGCAGATATGCTTCCTTCAAGTCCACGGTAGTCATATATTGACCCTCCTTAATCATTAGTAAAATTGAGTGAATGGTCTCCATCTTGAAGGATGGAACACTGAGAAACTTGTTTAGACTCTTGAGATCTAAAATGGGTCTGAACGTTCCCTCTTTTTTGGGAACCACGAAAAGATTTGAGTAAAACCCCTGTCCCTGCTCTAGTCTTGGGACAGGACAAATTACTTCCATAGTGGAGAGGTCTTTTACACAACGTAAGAACGCCTCTTTTTTATCTGGTCTACAGACAATCGTGAAAGAAGAAACCTCCCTCTTGGGAGAAAACTTTTGAATTCCAGTTGATACCCGTGGGTCACAATTTCTAGTGCCCAGGGGTTCTGAACATCTCTTTCCCAAGCCTGGGCAAAAAGAGAAAGTCTGCCCCCTACAAGATCCAGTCCCGGATTGGGGGCTGCCCCTTCATGCCGACTTGGTAGTAGCAACGGGCTTCTTGTTTTGTTTACCCTTGTTCCAAGCTTGGTTGGGTCTCCAGACGGACTTGGCCTGAGCAAAATTCCCTTCCTGTTTTGTGGAGGAAGAGGAAGAAGAGGGTACTCCTTTAAAATTCCGAAAGGAACGAAAATTATTCTGTTTACCCCTCACTTTCACAACTTTATCCTGAGGTAGGAGATGACCCTTACCTCCAGTGATATCAGAAATGATTTCCTTCAAGTCAGGCCCGAATAGGGTCTTACCCTTGAAAGGAATAGCCAAAAGCATTGATTTAGATGATACATCAGCAGACCAAGACTTTAACCATAGCGCTCTACGCGCCAAAATGGCAAATTCAGCCTTCTTAGCCGCCAATTTAGCAATTTGAAAGGCGGCATCTGTGATAAAAGAATTAGCCAGCTTGAGAGCCTTAATTCTATCTAAGATATCTTCTAAAGGAGTCTCAGTCTTAAGAGACTCTTCTAGGGCCTCAAAATAAAAAGGCCGCCGCAGTTGTAACTGGTACAATGCATGCCGTAGGTTGCAAGAATTAATAAAAAATTTCTTCAGGAGACCCTCCAATTTCTTATCCATAGGGTCTTTGAAAGCGCAGCTGTCCTCAATAGGAATAGTTGTATGCTTAGCCAGGGTAGATATAGCTCCTTCCACCTTAGGGACTGATTGCCAGAAGTCCCGAACAGTGTCAGATATAGGATACATCTTTTTGAAATTAGGAGAGGGAGCGAACGGGATACCCGGTCTGTCCCATTCCCTCTTAACAATTTACGCAATTCTCTTAGGAACCGGAAAAACGTCAGTGTAAGCAGGTACCTCTAAGTATTTGTCCATCTTACACAACTTCTCTGGTGGTACTACAATAGGGTCACAGTCACCCAGAGTCGCTAAAACCTCCCTAAGTAAAAGACGGAGGTGTTCAAGCTTAAATTTAAAAGACATGACGTCCAAGTCTGTCCCGATTCGGAAAGTTTCCCCTCAGATAGAAGATCTCTAACCCCCAATTCAGATCACTGAGAGGGTACATCGGAAATAGCCAACAACGCATCAGAGTGATCAGCATTCACATTGTCCTCTGTCCTACTGCGTTTAACCTGTAACACTGGCAACTTAGATAACACCTCTGTAAGGGTAGTTGACATAACTGCAGCCATATCCTGCAGAGTAAATGAGTTAGACGCGGTTCCTCAGCACATCGCGCCATTAAACTGAATGTAGCTCGCTCCAGCTCTGGTCTAGTAGCGGGAGCGAGCTACATTCAGTTTAAGGGCACGATCGGGCGCACTGTGACTAGACAGCGTTGCCGAGATGCACTGAGGAAAAACCAGACCCGCTCAGTAGAGCAAGGAGCGGCGTTCTGGAAAAATTTACTTTTAAATAAAAATTCTCTGCAATACTTTAATGTAAAAATCTGCATAATTATATAACATTAGTTTGTAAGTTTACTGTCCCTTTAACAATTACATGGCTGTAATCGTCTCATTTTGCTGTGTTGTTGTCAGATCTCAGAAATCTTTAGTTTTCTCACCAAATGTGAGAACTACAGAAGTATAAAGAAATTACATTTTGTGAAAATTCTATATAGGGTGATTTTTAGTGTATGTATTTACAGGTTTAAGAGAATGCATATGCATTGTCAACAAGGGGTGTTATAACTCTGTTGTTCTTCTCTCTTGTAGAAACTGACAAAAAGAATAAATATTTTCTTCTAAGTTGAGATTATTTTTTTTATTGAAGATAATATTTATAGAATGCAAATTTTTAGTGTTTAAGGAAGGTCAGTTTGCAAAATGTGGAACCATAAAGTGTAAATTTCAAATATTTAGGAAACAATGCCTCCCATGCTGACTTGTACTTTGTACACCATAGAAATGACACAAAAATCTAATTTATTTCTATTACACATGGTGGTTTCCTATATATTGTATATGGTATTTCTGCAAAGTGATGGGTCTGCTGAAATAAATGTTTTAACAAAAGGAGTTCTACAAAAAGGCTTTAGTGCTGGGCTACAAAACTGCTTAGCAGCAAAAGGGCTAAAGCTGTATGTAAAAGCTTTACGTGATAGTTTTTTTTTAGATATTGACCATGCATTTTGTATTATTTTAGTGACGGAGGCTTAGGAAGGTAAAATAAGATTCAAACTTCCTGATAAAACAATTTTTCATACATGTAGGAGTGATACTGTATATTCAGGAATTACTGGGTCATATATGACTTCCAATAAAAAAAAAAATTGCACTTCCTCTACCTTTATTTACTTTTCCCCTGGCAGCAGTTCACTTACAGACAGTCTAGGCCCTCTGGAGAAAGATGAAAAAGTAGATTGTACCCCTAAATGCAAACCTGGATGGCTTACATATTACCGTACAATGAGAGCTAGGAGAAAAAGAAAATGCTTTGTCCAGCCCTCTACCTGACAGAGTTCATTTGAACAGCATAGAACACAATACAACTGTAATTTGTACAAAAAATCCATTCACTAAATCCATTTGATACATAAACACACAAAAAACAAATAAAATGTTTTTAACAAAATGCCAGTTACAAAGTCTAAATGAATAAAATGCAAAACACAAAGCTGGAAATGAAAAATAAAAACCTACACCAAGCAGAACTTGCCTTATGGTATTTAGTATTCAGTGATACGCATTTGTCAATCTCTCATATCAACATTTTGCTTTCTACAATTCTGTGAGCTACCTGACAGATCATTTATAAGGCCTATGTGCAGCTGTAGACAAACAGCATTCCTGGCTCAGTTGCACCCTAAACATGCATATATTTGAAGGTAAAACCGAGCACAAGTAGTTTGTCTCACAAACGGCACTATAAGAAGACAAAACAAGAGCATTTTTGGCTATAAATAAAAATATTAGGAGATGGTGCCGATGTTACCAACCTTAATTATCTTGTCAGTTCCTGAGGTCAATAACCATACCCTGGTGGCATCAAAGTGTACGTGGACAATATGTTGTTTACTGTCATGGAAAGATGCAGTGGGTGCACGTCTACAAGGAAGAAGAAATAAGAGTTAATAGTAACTGTCATAAGCTTCTTGTTTTCTGCGGTCACAAGTGAACTTTAATCGGCAGAAAAAAATAATTTGTGCCGGAAACTTGGGACAAAAGGGACACTGAACACAATTTTTTTCTTTCGTGATTCAGATAGAGCCTGCAATTGTAAGAAACTTTCTAATTTACTCGTATTATCATTTTTTTTCTTCATTCTCTTGCTATCTTTATTTGAAAAATAAGGCATCTAAGCTAAGGAGCCAAACAATTTTTGGTTCAGTCCCTGAACAGCACTTGTTTATTGGTGGGGGCATTTATTCACCAATCAGCAAGAACAACCCAGGTTGTTCACCAAAAATGGGCCAACATCTAAACTTACATTCTTGCTTTTCAAATAGAGATAACAAGAAAATGAAGAAAATTTGATACTAGGAGTAAATTAGAAAGTTGCCTAAAATGTCATGAAAAAAATTGGGTTCAGTGTCCCTTTAAGTTGCATAAGATTGATATGACTATGATCTGTAAAAAACTAAATCACAGAGAACTTCGTTATCACAATGGTAAAATAAAGTTTTTATATATTTGAATATCATATCTATGTTCGCATCATTTTAGTAAACGTGATCGCTTAATCAACAATATTTTATTAATGAAGCGAATCGGATTAACACACAAGAATATTACATTTTTTTTTTAAATGGGTTAAATCCAAGCTGGTGGTGATTTATGAAAAGCCCCATATAAACATACATTCTGATAATGTGCCTTTTGCAAGTACTTTTTTTTTTTTAAACAGTTTTTGTGAAAACCAGTAGCTTCAGTCTGAGAACAGAACTGTGTGTGAAAACAACTATTACTATTAAATTCTGAAAATGCAAAGGTCTTTTGCTGCTTCTTATTGCTGAATAGCACTGCTATGTGTGAATGGATTGCAGGATTACTGCTGCAATAAAGTAGGAAGTAAATTAGCAAAAATTCTACTTACACCAATAAAGCATAAACTGCTTGCTTGATTAGTCCCATCTAATTAAGAGATGCCCTCAGGTTTAGAGTTATCATAGGCACTATGATAATACAAAAGTAATATGCTACATTGAAAATAGCTAAAAAAAAAAAAAAATGGAAATCAGAAGCAGTGCCGAGATCCAACAAAAAACAACTTGCAAAGGGATACTTAAAGTGAAGGTAAACTTTGATGAATGAAAGCCCAGTTTTTAAAAATACTATTAAAAACAGGGGCACTTTCATTCATCAAAGTTTAGAAAGCAGCTGTTTTGTTTAAAAACTTACCTTTCTTCTTTTCACAGCCAGAGCAGCTTCCCCCACCCGGAGATCCTCTTTTCACACATCAGCTTGACTAATCCGGCTTCCTCCTGAGGCCATGCCGTGATTGGAGGAAGTCGGATTAGTCATTGCTGATGTGTGAAGAGAGGATCTCTGGGTGGGGGAAGCTGCTCTGGCTGTGAAAAGAGGAAAGGTAATATTTTAAACAAAACGGCGGCTTTCTAAACTATGATGAATGAAAGTGCCCCTGCTTTTAATAGTATTTTTAAAAAACGGGCTTTCATTCATCAAAGTTTATAATCACTTTAAAGGGAATGTGAAGATTAGGACATAACACAAAACGTTAGTGCTTTCTTCAGATAACAGTGTATTAACATCAAACTTACAGATTGAAAACTTAAAAGGGACACTAAACTCATTAGTTTTTTCTTTAATTGTTCATTTAGAGCATGACATTTTAAGCAACTTTCTAATTTACTCCAATAATCAATTTTTCTTCGTTCTCTTGCTATCTTTATTTAAAAAGCAGGAATGTAAACTTTAAGAGCCAGACCATTTTTGGTTCAGAACCTGGGTTATGCTTGCTTATTGGTTTGCTAAATGTAGCCAACAATCAGGAAGCACTATCCAGGGAGCTGAACCTAAAATGGGCTGGCTCCTAAGCTTTAAATTCCTGCTTTTTAAATAAATATAGCAAGAGAACGAAGAAAAATTGATAGTAGGAATAAATTGGAAAGTTGCTTAAAATTGCCTGCACTATCTGAATCATGAAAGAAAAAGAAAATGTCATCTCTTGCTAAAACTTACTGTTCATCTGTGATGGTCTCGTGACAGCTATCACAGACTCTTACTTCAAACTCAAAGCCCATGAGAGGAATGCTGGACCTCTTAGAGCTGCATTTACCACACACTGCTTTCCCACATTTTCTGCAATGATGCTGAAATTATAAAAAAAAAAGTTAAAAAAGTTAAAATTACCTTGCAGTAAACAAAACAAGAAGAAAATGCTGGGGAGGTTATGAGAGTCACTTGGTTTTAAAAAGTGTACCAAGATATTTTTGCTAAATTTATGAAGAAAAACCCCTATCTTCTGCTTAATACACTGTGTTCAACATCCCAAATGGGTCTATACACTTTTGTTCTGGTCCAACAGAAGGGTTAAACTGCATTGAGCACATATAAAGACTTAAAATAGACAATATACTTAGCTTTCTGGACAATACTAGGTTATCCATCGCTACCCCCAGGTATAGTTTGCAAAGTTAATTATATAAAAAAACAAAAACAAACCTATATTTATGCTTATCTGATAAATTAATTTCTTTCATGATGGTGAAGGTCCACGAGCCATCACATGTGGGTATTCCCCTCCTGACCACTAGGAGGAGGGAAAAGACAACCCCAACACACCAAAGCTTTAAATCCCTCCTGCTTCCCAAGATCCTCAGCAATACATATAGCCAAGTAGATGAGGAAAAAAAAAAAGCAGAAAAGATAAAGCGGAAAAATAAGTGCAAAACAAGTACTGCCGAACCTAAATAAAAACAAAGGGTGGGGCTCATAGACTCTCGCCATTATGAAAGAAATTAATTTATCAGGTAAGCATAAATTGTATTTTCTTTCATCAGATGGCGAGTACACAAGTCATGTGTGGGAAGCTATACCCAAGCAAAGTCCAGGAGATCACCAAGAAATAGGGGGACAAACAGTGAAGGCCGGATATTACTAATTGGGCACTATGGGCCACAGAACTTTAATGCAATAAGCAGCCTCAGAAGAGGCATACACATCAAAGGAATAAAACTTAAAACACATGTGCAAAGAAGACCAAGTAGCTGCCTAATTACAAAAAGCTTAAGAAGTGGCTACTGCACTAGTAGAATGTACAGTAATGCGTTCATGGGGAGACTTCCCCGCTATCAAATATGCCTTGCAAATTAAGGCTTTAAGCCAAGCAGCTAAAGTAACAGTCATGGCTTTCTGACCCTTGCGAAGACCAGAAAAAATAACAGAAAAGAGATGAAAAAGTATGAAATCTTTTGTCACTTCCACATAATAATTGAGAGTTTAACATCCAAATTGTGAAGAAGATGCTCCTTAGAGTTCATATGGGCTGGCCAAAAGAAGGAACAGAAAAAGCATAACAATTGTTAACCCTTAGCACACAGCACACCTGTACTAAACCCAAGAACCTGAAGGGCACAAGAAAGAATTTAGCCCAGGTGAAGGAAAAACATAATTTATGCTTACCTGATAAATTCCTTTCTTCTGTAGTGTGATCAGTCCACGGGTCATCATTACTTCTGGGATATTACTCCTCCCCAACAGGAAGTGCAAGAGGATTCACCCAGCAGAGCTGCATATAGCTCCTCCCCTCTACGTCACTCCCAGTCATTCGACCAAGGACCAACGAGAAAGGAAAAGCCAAGGGTGAAGTGGTGACTGGAGTATAAATTAAAAAATATTTACCTGCCTTAAAAACAGGGCGGGCCGTGGACTGATCACACTACAGAAGAAAGGAATTTATCAGGTAAGCATAAATTATGTTTTCTTCTGTTAAGTGTGATCAGTCCACGGGTCATCATTACTTCTGGGATACCAATACCAAAGCAAAAGTACACGGATGACGGGAGGGATAGGCAGGCTCTTTATACAGAAGGAACCACTGCCTGAAGAACCTTTCTCCCAAAAATAGCCTCCGATGAAGCAAGTGTCAAATTTGGAAAATTTGGAAAAAGTATGAAGCGAAGACCAAGTTGCAGCCTTGCAAATCTGTTCAACAGAGGCCTCATTCTTGAAGGCCCAAGTGGAAGCCACAGCTCTAGTAGAATGAGCTGTAATTCTTTCAGGAGGCTGCTGTCCAGCAGTCTCATAAGCTAAACGAATTATGCTACGAAGCCAAAAAGAAAGAGAGGTAGCGGAAGCTTTTTGACCTCTCCTCTGCCCAGAGTAAATGACAAACAGAGAAGACGTTTGTCGAAATTCCTTAGTTGCCTGTAAGTAAAATTTTAGAGCACGGACTACATCCAGGTTGTGCAGTAGACGTTCCTTCTTTGAAGAAGGATTTGGGCATAAAGAAGGAACAACAATCTCTTGATTGATATTCCTGTTAGTAACTACCTTAGGTAAGAACCCAGGTTTAGTACGCAGGACTACCTAATCCGAATGAAAAATCAAATAAGGAGAATCACAATGTAAGGCTGATAATTCAGAGACTCTTCGAGCCGAGGAAATAGCCATTAAAAATAGAACTTTCCAAGATAACAACTTTATATCAATGGAATGAAGGGGTTCAAACGGAACGCCCTGTAAAACATTAAGAACAAGGTTTAAACTCCATGGTGGAGCAACAGTTTTAAACACAGGCTTAATTCTGGCCAAAGCCTGACAAAAAGCCTGGACGTCAGGAACTTCTGACAGACGTTTGTGTAACAGAATGGACAGAGCTGAGATCTGTCCCTTTAATGAACTAGCAGATAAACCCTTTTCTAAACCTTCTTGTAGAAAAGACAATATCCTAGGAATCCTAACCTTACTCCAAGAGTAACCTTTGGATTCACACCAATATAGGTATTTACGCCATATCTTATGGTAAATCTTTCTGGTAACAGGTTTCCTAGCCTGTATTAAGGTATCAATAACTGACTCAGAAAATCCACGTCTTGATAAAATCAAGCGTTCAATTTCCAAGCAGTCAGCTTCAGAGAAGTTAGATTTTGATGTTTGAAGGGACCCTGTATCAGAAGGTCCTGTTTCAGAGGTAGAGACCAAGGTGGACAGGATGACATGTCCACCAGGTCTGCATACCAAGTCCTGCGTGGCCACGCAGGTGCTATTAGAATCACTGATGCTCTCTCTTGTTTGATTCTGGCAATCAATCGAGGAAGCAACGGGAAGGGTGGAAACACGTAAGCCATCCTGAAGTCCCAAGGTGCTGTCAGAGCATCTATCAGGACTGCTCCTGGATCCCTGGATCTGGACCCGTAACGAGGAAGCTTGGCGTTCTGTCGAGACGCCATGAGATCTATCTCTGGTTTGCCCCAACGTCGAAGTATTTGGGCAAAGACCTCCGGATGAAGTTCCCACTCCCCCGGATGAAAAGTCTGACGACTTAAGAAATCCGCCTCCCAGTTCTCCTCCCGGGATGTGGATTGCTGACAGGTGGCAAGAGTGAGATTCTGCCCAGCAAATTATCTTTGATACTTCCATCATAGCTAGGGAGCTTCTTGTCCCTCCCTGATGGTTGATGTAAGCTACAGTCGTGATGTTGTCCGACTGAAACCTGATGAACCCCCGAGTTGTCAACTGGGGCCAAGCCAGGAGGGCATTGAGAACTGCTCTCAATTCCAGAATGTTTATTGGCAGGAGACTCTCCTCCTGACTCCATTGTCCCTGAGCCTTCAGAGAATTCCAGACGGCACCCCAACCTAGGAGGCTGGCGTCTGTTGTTACAATTGTCCAGTCTGGTCTGCTGAATGGCATCCCCCTGGACAGATGTGGCCGAGAAAGCCACCATAGAAGAGAATTTCTGGTCTCTTGATCCAGATTCAGAGAAGGGGATAAGTCTGAGTAATCCCCATTCCACTGACTTAGCATGCACAGTTGCAGTGGTCTGAGGTGTAAGCGTGCAAAGGGAACTATGTCCATTACCATTAAGCCGATTACCTCCATGCATTGAGCCACTGACGGGTGTTGAATGGAATGAAGGGTGCGGCAAGCACTTTGAAGTCTTGTTAGCCTGTCCTCTGTCAGGTAAATCTTCATTTCTACAGAATCTATAAGAGTCCCCAGGAAGGGAACTCTTGTGAGTGGAACGAGTGAACCTTTCTTTTCGTTCACCTTCCATCCATGTGACCTTAGAAATGCCAGCACTAACTCTGTATGAGACTTGGCAGTTTGAAAGCTTGAAGCTTGTATCAGAATGTCGTCTAGGTATGGAGCTACCGAGATTCCCCGCGGTCTTAGTACCGCCAGAAGAGCACCCAGAACCTTTGTGAAGATTCTTGGAGCTGTAGCCAATCCGAATGGAAGAGCCACAAACTGGTAATGCCTGTCTAGGAAGGCAAACCTTAGGTACCGATAATGATCTTTGTGAATCGGTATGTGAAGGTAAGCATCTTTTAAATCTACAGTGGTCATGTACTGACCCTCTTGGATCATAGGTAAAATTGTCCGAATAGTCTCCATCTTGAACGATGGAACTCTTAGGAATTTGTTTAGGATCTTTAAGTCCAGGATTGGTCTGAAAGTTCCCTCTTTTTTGGGAACCACAAACAGATTTGAGTAAAACCCCTGTCCCTGTTCCGATCGTGGAACTGGATGGATTACTCCCATTAACAAGAGCTCTTGTACGCAGCGTAGAAACGCCTCTTTCTTTGTCTGGATTGTTGACAATCTTGACAGATGAAATCTCTCTCTTGGAGGAGAGTATTTGAAGTCCAGAAGGTATCCCTGAGATATTATCTCTAGCGCCCAGGGATCCTGAACATCTCTTGCCCAAGCCTGGGCGAAGAGAGAAAGTCTGCCCCCCACTAGATCCGATCCCGGATCGGGGGCCCTCAATTCATGCTGTTTTAGGGGCAGCAGCAGGTTTCCTAGTCTGCTTGCCCTTGTTCCAGGACTGGTTAGGTTTCCAGCCTTGTCTGTAGCGAGCAACAGCTCCTTCCTGTTTTGGTGCAGAGGAAGTTGATGCTGCTCCTGCTTTGAAATTACGAAAGGAACGAAAATTAGACTGTCTAGTCTTGGCTTTGGCTTTGTCCTGAGGCAGGGCATGGCCTTTACCTCCTGTAATGTCAGCGATAATCTCTTTCAACCCGGGCCCGAATAAGGTCTGCCCTTTGAAAGGTATATTAAGCAATTTAGACTTAGAAGTAACATCAGCTGACCAGGATTTTAGCCACAGCGCCCTGCGTGCCAGAATGGCGAATCCTGAATTCTTCGCCGTAAGTTTAGTAAGATGTACTACGGCCTCCGAAATGAATGAATTAGCTAGTTTAAGGACTCTAAGCCTGTCCGTAATGTCGTCCAGAGTAGCTGAACCAATGTTCTCTTCCAGAGACTCAATCCAGAATGCCGCTGCAGCCGTGATCGGCGCAATGCATGCAAGGGGTTGCAATATAAAACCTTGTTGAACAAACATTTTCTTAAGGTAACCCTCTAACTTTTTATCCATTGGATCTGAAAAAGCACAGCTATCCTCCACCGGGATAGTGGTACGCTTAGCTAAGGTAGAAACTGCTCCCTCCACCTTAAGGACCGTTTGCCATAAGTCCCTTGTGGTGGCGTCTATTGGAAACATTTTTCTAAATATCGGAGGGGGTGAGAACGGCACACCGGGTCTATCCCACTCCTTAGTAACAATTTCAGTAAGTCTCTTAGGTATAGGAAAAACCTCAGTACTCGTCGGTACCGCAAAATATTTATCCAACCTACACATTTTCTCTGGTATTGCAACTGTGTTACAATCATTCAGAGCCGCTAACACCTCCCCTAGTAATACACGGAGGTTTTCCAGTTTAAATTTAAAATTTGAAATATCTGAATCCAGTCTGTTTGGATCAGAACCGTCACCCACAGAATGAAGTTCTCCGTCCTCATGTTCTGCCACCTGTGACGCAGTGTCTGACATGGCCCTAATATTATCAGCGCACTCTGTTCTCACCCCAGAGTGATCACACTTACCTCTTAGTTCTGGTAATTTAGCCAAAACCTCAGTCATAACAGTAGCCATATCCTGTAATGTGATTTGTAATGGCCGCCCAGATGTACTCGGCGCTACAATATCACGCACCTCCCTCTGAGCGGGAGATGTAGGTACTGACACGTGAGGCGAGTTAGTCGGCATAACTCTCCCCTCGTTGTTTGGTGAAATTTGTTCAATTTGTACAGATTGACTTTTATTTAAAGTAGCATCAATACAGTTAGTACATAAATTTCTATTGGGCTCCACTTTGGCATTGCAACAAATGACACAGGTATCATCCTCTGAATCAGACATGTTTAACACACTAGCAAATAAACTTGCAACTTGGAAATACAATTCAATTAGAATAATATTAAAATGTACTGTGCCTTTAAGAAGCACAGAAGATCTATGACAGTTGAAAATTAATAAATTGAAACAGTTATAGCCTCAATCCTTGTAAACAACACAACTTTAGCAAAGGTTTAATCCCATTAGCAAAGATAACAAATTCTGAAAGCAGGAAACAAATTACAGAATAAACGTTTTTTATCTCAGTCAAACTATAATTCTCACAGCTCTGCTGAGAGAAATTACCTCCCTCAAAATAAGTTTTGAAGACCCCTGAGCTCTGTAGAGATGAACCGGATCATGCAGGGAATACAATGAGTTGCTGACTGAAATATTTGATGCATAGAAAAAGCGCCAAAAAACGGCCCCTCCCCCTCACACACAGCAGTGAGGGAGAACAGAAACTGTCAGAAAAACAGATTAAGCAACTGCCAAGTGGAAAAATAGTGTCCAAACATTTATTCACACAGTACCTCAGCAAATGAAAACGATTTTACATTCCAGCAAAAACGTTAAACATAATCTCTAGTTATTAAACAGCTTTATGTATTTCTTACAGTGTAATTCTAGTGAAGTACCATTCCCCAGAATACTGAAGTGTAAAGTATACATACATGACATTATATCGGTATGGCAGGATTTTCTCATCAATTCCATTGTCAGAAAATAAAAACTGCTACATACCTCTATGCAGATTCATCTGCCCGCTGTCCCCTGATCTGAAGTTTACCTCACTCCTCAGATGGCCGAGAACAGCAATATGATCTTAACTACTCCGGCTAAAATCATAGCAAAACTCTGGTAGATTCTTCTTCAAACTCTGCCAGAGAGGTAATAACACACTCCGGTGCTATTTTAAAATAACAAACTTTTGATTGAAGATATAAAACTAAGTATAATCACCATAGTCCTCTCACACATCCTATCTAGTCGTTGGGTGCAAGAGAATGACTGGGAGTGACGTAGAGGGGAGGAGCTATATGCAGCTCTGCTGGGTGAATCCTCTTGCACTTCCTGTTGGGGAGGAGTAATATCCCAGAAGTAATGATGACCCGTGGACTGATCACACTTAACAGAAGAAATACACTGTTTACTGCTTAGAAGTAGCTTCTAATCGTGCTAATTTAAACTTTTCCCGTCAGAATGTTCCATGCCGTCCTAACTGCGCTGGGCGGTAGCACCGCTAGGACGGCATGGAACATCCTAGCCATTTGGCTGTACTGAAGCCAATGGTGCTTCCAGAATGGGATCGGGACCTGGTAGGCTTGCGTAGTGTTGTAGGATTGCCCCCCTGACCTGACCTCATCATTGAAATCATGCTATCACATGTATGATCGTGAGATTTCAATTTGTTTACATCGGAAGTTGTTCCGACGTAGACAAATCAATCTGGTCACGAAAGAGTTAAAGCAACAGTAACCTTTTAAAAAAGAAATATTTAAACTGCTAGTATAAAGGTGTATGGTATACAAATATATGTCCCCAGACTATATGAAGCATGTGTACATGTTCATACTAATAGCCAGTAGGCTATAAAGGTGCAAAGTACTTGCCTATCAACACCTTCGTCTTGCTTCCAGTAGACAAGCACATCCAAGGAAGTGCAAACACATTTTTAATTAGTAAAAGCATGTATAACTCATGGAAATAGTGGACAAGTCCACATTTCACCTGGGGAGGGGCTGCTCACTGTAGACCAGGGGGGATTGGTGGACAAGACCTGGGAGGCCTGTGACATTTTCACTGATAAAAGACCTTTCACTGACTGGCTGACAACTCCTTGTCTCCCCCACTTAATGACAGGTTACTGCAAGAAGGAATTGGTCCTCAGATCGGTTAGAGGACCTTTCTCGATGACTAACAGATCTGCACATCACTTTCACCTCACCCTTCATCAAAGAAGCAACTGAAAATGACTGAAGATCATGGGAGGAGGGAGGGATTTAAAGCCCTGGTGTGTTGGGTGTCTTGCCTCCTCCTAGTGGCCATGAGGGGAATTTCCACACATTATGAGTCGTGGGCTTAAACCAACTGATGAAAGAAAAAATAATATAAAAAAAAAAATAAAAAAAAAAAAATCAGAGAACAGCACTGCTGATCCAAGATAATGGTTGGAATATGTATTTGTTATTTGCTCTATTTGCATTGAGAAAAAAAAACAAACTTAGATGCAAGTTATATGTGGCATGTAATATTTGGAAAAACATCTGATAATTTCTGTGATACTGTAGATTGTTGACTGAAAATCAAATAAAAAGGTAGGAAACCAAACTAAAAACTGTAAAGTGGTAAAAACTCCCAAACGTTCCACTATGTATTAACAAAGCAGCAGACTTGAAAGAAGACTTTTTTTTCTTTTTATTCGAAATTATGGGTAATTTTGTCATGTTGAATTTCTGAGCACAGACAAATTTTGACAGAAAATAAGCGTCTAAAAATCCCATGTGAATTACGTACCAGGCTGGGGCACTGGATACGGTTCAACTTTTGAGCTCGACTCAAGTCTGTTCATTCTTTAATTTCTGCATAGAATACGACTCAATCGTGCAATCATTTTCTCCAGTTTCAAATTATTCATTTTTGTTTACACAACAAAATGTAGGTTTGGGAGTTTAATATAAGCAATATCATAACTGTTATCCCAATACAGTATTAAAGAAAATATGCACACAACCTTGATGTAGCACAAAATAATTTAAGCTAAAAATAAATAAGCAAAAAATGATAAACAAATGGGCTCAAACTTAAAGGGGCATTCAAGACAAAATTAAACTTTCATGATTCAGATAGAGCACACAATTTGAAACAACTTTTCAATTCACTTACATTGTCTAAAAGTGCAAAAACATAAATTATGCTTACCTGATAATTTAATTTCCATTGTGGGGAGGAGAGTCCACGGCTTCATTCATTACTGTTGGGAATTAAGAACCTGGCCACCAGGAGGAGGCAAAGACACCCCCCCCAGCCTCCCCCACTTCCCTCATCCCCCAGTTATTCTGCCGAGGGAACAAGGAACAGTAGGAGAAATAACATAATTTATGCTTACCTGATAAATTTATTTCTCTTGTAGTGTAGTCAGTCCACGGGTCATCCATTACTTATGGAATATATCTCTTCCTAACAGGAAGCTGCAAGAGGATCACCCAGCAGAGCTGCTACATAGCTCCTCCCCTCACATGTCATATTCAGTCATTCGACCAAAGTAGACGAGAAAGGAGAAACCATAGGGTGCAGTGGTGACTGGAGTTTAATTAAAATTTAGGTCTGCCTTAAAGACAGGGCGGGCCGTGGACTGACTACACTACAAGAGAAATAAATTTATCAGGTAAGCATAAATAATGTTTTCTCTTGTTAAGTGTAGTCAGTCCACGGGTCATCCATTACTTATGGAATACCAATACCAAAGCTAAAGTACACGGATGAAGGGAGGGACAAGGCAGGAACATTAAACAGAAGGAACCACTGCCTGAAGTACCTTTCTCCCAAAAATAGCCTCCGAAGAAGCAAAAGTGTCAAATTTGTAAAATTTTGAAAAGGTGTGAAGCGAAGACCAAGTCGCAGCCTTGCAAATCTGCTCAACAGAGGCCTCATTTTTAAAGGCCCAGGTGGAAGCCACAGCTCTAGTAGAATGAGCTGTAATCCTTTCAGGAGGCTGCTGTCCAGCAGTCTCATAGGCTAAAGGTATTATGCTACGAAGCCAAAAAGAGAGAGAGGTAGCCGAAGCCTTTTGACCTCTTCTCTGTCCAGAGTAAACGACAAACAGGGAAGAAGTTTGACGAAAATCTTTAGTTGCCTGCAAGTAGAACTTCAGGGCACGGACTACGTCCAAATTATGCAAAAGTCGTTCCTTCTTCGAAGAAGGGTTAGGACACAGTGATGGAACAACAATCTCTTGATTGATATTCCTGTTAGTAACTACCTTAGGTAAGAACCCAGGTTTAGTACGCAGAACTACCTTGTCTGAATGAAAAATCAGATAAGGAGAATCACAATGTAAGGCAGATAACTCAGAGACTCTTCGAGCCGAGGAAATAGCCATCAAAAACAAAACCTTCCAGGATAACAGCTTGATATCAATGGAATGAAGGGGTTCAAATGGAACGCCTTGAAGAACATTAAGAACTAAGTTTAAGCTCCACGGCGGAGCAACAGTCTTAAACACAGGCTTAATCCTAGTTAAAGCCTGACAAAAAGCCTGAACGTCTGGAACTTCAGCCAGACGTTTGTGTAGAAGAATAGACAGAGCAGAAATCTGTCCCTTTAACGAACTAGCAGATAAGCCCTTTTCTAAACCCTCTTGTAGAAAGGACAATATCCTAGGAATGCTAACCTTACTCCATGAGTAACTCTTGGATTCGCACCAATATAAATATTTACGCCATATCTTATGGTAAATTTTTCTGGTAACAGGCTTCCTAGCCTGTATTAAGGTATCAATAACCGATTCCGAGAAGCCACGCTTTGATAGAATCAAGCGTTCAATCTCCATGCAGTCAGCCTCAGAGAAATTAGATTTGGATGTTTGAAAGGACCCTGAATTAGAAGGTCCTGTCTCAGAGGCAGAGACCACGGTGGACAGGACGACATGTCCACTAGGTCTGCATACCAGGTCCTGCGTGGCCACGCAGGCGCTATCAGAATCACCGAAGCTCTCTCCTGTTTGATCTTGGCAATCAAACGAGGAAGCATCGGAAATGGTGGAAACACATAAGCCATGTTGAAGACCCAAGGGGCTGTCAGAGCATCTATCAGCACCGCTCCCGGGTCCCTGGACCTGGATCCGTAACAAGGAAGCTTGGCGTTCTGGCGAGACGCCATGAGATCCAGATCTGGTTTGCCCCAACGAAGAATCAGTTGAGCAAAGACCTCCGGATGAAGTTCCCACTCCCCCGGATGAAAAGTCTGGCGACTTAGAAAATCCGCCTCCCAGTTCTCTACGCCTGGGATGTAAATCGCTGACAGGTGGCAAGAGTGAGACTCTGCCCAGCGAATTATCTTTGAGACTTCCAACATCGCTAGGGAACTTCTGGTTCCCCCTTGATGGTTGATGTAAGCCACAGTCGTGATGTTGTCCGACTGAAATCTGATGAACCTCAGTGTTGCTAACTGAGGCCAAGCTAGGAGAGCATTGAATATTGCTCTTAATTCCAGAATATTTATTGGGAGGAGTTTCTCCTCCTGAGTCCATAATCCCTGAGCTTTCAGGGAGTTCCAGACTGCGCCCCAGCCTAGAAGGCTGGCGTCTGTTGTTACAATCGTCCAATCTGGCCTGCGAAAGGTCATCCCCTTGGACAGATGTGGCCGAGAGAGCCACCATAGAAGAGAATCTCTGGTCTCTTGATCCAGACTTAGTAGGGGGGACAAATCTGAGTAATCCCCGTTCCACTGACTTAGCATGCACAATTGCAGCGGTCTGAGATGCAGGCGCGCAAATGGTACTATGTCCATTGCCGCTACCATTAAGCCGATTACTTCCATGCACTGAGCTACTGACGGGTGTGGAATGGAATGAAGGACACGGCAAGCATTTAGAAGTTTTGATAACCTGGCCTCTGTCAGGTAAATTTTCATCTCTACAGAATCTATAAGAGTCCCTAGAAAGGGAACTCTTGTAAGTGGTAATAGAGAACTCTTTTCCACGTTCACCTTCCACCCATGCGACCTCAGAAATGCCAGAACTATCTCTGTATGAGACTTGGCAGTTTGAAAACTTGACGCTTGTATCAGAATGTCGTCTAGGTACGAAGTCACCGCTATGCCTCGCGGTCTTAGTACCGCCAGAAGTGAGCCCAGAACCTTTGTAAAGATTCTTGGAGCCGTAGCTAATCCGAAGGGAAGAGCTACAAACTGGTAATGCCTGTCAAGGAAAGCAAATCTTAGGTACCGATAATGATCCTTGTGAATCGGTATGTGAAGGTAGGCATCCTTTAAATCCACTGTGGTCATGTACTGACCCTCTTGGATCATGGGAAGGATGGTTCGAATTGTTTCCATTTTGAATGATGGAACTCTTAGAAATTTGTTTAGGATTTTTAAGTCCAAGATTGGTCTGAAGGTTCCCTCTTTCTTGGGAACCACAAATAGATTTGAATAGAATCCCTGCCCGTGTTCCGTCCGCGGAACTGGGTGGATCACCCCCATTAGTAAAAGGTCTTGTACACAGCGTAGAAACGCCTCTTTCTTTATTTGGTTTGCTGATAACCTTGAAAGATGAAATCTCCCTCGTGGAGGAGAAGTTTTGAAGTCCAGGAGAAATCCCCGAGATATGATCTCCAACGCCCAGGGATCCTGGACATCTCTTGCCCAAGCCTGGGCGAAGAGAGAAAGTCTGCCCCCCACTAGATCCGTTTCCGGATAGGGGGCCCTCTCTTCATGCTGTCTTGGGGGCAGCAGCAGGTTTCTTGGCCTGCTTGCCCTTGTTCCAGGACTGGTTAACTTTCCAGCCCTGCCTGTAACGAGCAACAGCTCCTTCCTGTTTTGTAGCGGAGGAAGTTGATGCTGCTCCAGCCTTGAAGTTACGAAAGGCACGAAAATTAGACTGTTTGGCCTTTGATTTGGCCCTGTCCTGAGGTAGAGCATGGCCCTTACCTCCAGTAATGTCAGCTATAATTTCTTTCAAGCCGGGCCCGAATAAGGTCTGCCCTTTGAAAGGAATATTAAGCAATTTAGATTTAGAAGTCACGTCAGCTGACCAGGATTTAAGCCATAGCGCTCTGCGCGCTTGGATGGCGAATCCGGAGTTCTTAGCCGTAAGTTTGGTTAAATGTACGACGGCATCAGAAACAAATGCGTTAGCTAGCTTAAGTGCTTTAAGCTTGTTCATAATTTCATCCAATGGAGCTGTGCGAATGGCCTCTTCCAGAGACTCAAACCAGAATGCTGCCGCAGCAGTGACAGGCGCAATGCATGCAAGGGGCTGTAAGATAAAACCTTGTTGAACAAACATTTTCTTAAGGTAACCCTCTAATTTCTTATCCATTGGATCTGAAAAGGCACAACTATCCTCCACCAGGATAGTGGTACGCTTAGCTAAAGTAGAAACTGCTCCCTCCACCTTAGGGACCGTCTGCCATAAGTCTCGTGTGGTGGCGTCTATAGGAAACATTTTCCTAAATATGGGAGGAGGGGAAAAGGGCACACCAGGTCTATCCCACTCCTTGCTAATAATCTCTGTAAGCCTTTTAGGTATAGGAAACACGTCAGTACACACCGGTACCGCATAGTATCTATCCAACCTACATAATTTTTCTGGAATTGCAACCGTGTTACAATCATTCAGAGCCGCTAATACCTCCCCTAGCAATATGCGGAGGTTCTCAAGCTTAAATTTAAAATTAGAAATCTCTGAATCCAGTCTCCCTGGATCAGATCCGTCACCCACAGAATGAAGCTCTCCGTCTTCACGTTCTGCAAACTGTGACGCAGTATCTGACATGGCTCTCACCTCATCCGCGCGCTCTGTCCTTAACCCAGAGCTATCGCGCTTGCCTCTTAATTCTGGCAATTTAGATAATACTTCTGTCATAACAGTAGCCATGTCTTGCAAAGTGATTTGTAAGGGCCTCCCTGATGTACTTGGCGCCACAAAATCACGCACCTCCTGAGCGGGAGGCGAAGGTACTGACACGTGAGGAGAGTTAGTCGGCATAACTTCCCCCTCGTTGTCTGGTGATAATTTCTTTACATGTAAATTATGACTTATTTAAAGTAGCATCAATGCAATTAGTACATAAATTTCTATTGGGCTCCACATTGGCCTTTAAACATAGTGAACAAAGAGATTCATCTGTGTCAGACATGTTTAAACAGACTAGCAATGAGACTAGCAAGCTTGGAAATACTTTTCTAAATAAATTTACAAGCAATATAAAAAACGCTACTGTGCCTTTAAGAAACAAAAAAAGCTGTCACAGTTGAAATAACAATGAACCAAAATAGTTATAGCAACCAATTTTTCACAGTAAATGTATTAAGTTAGCAAAGGATTGCACCCACCAGCAAATGGATGATTAACCCCTTAATACCCAAAAACGGATTAACAATTTAATAATTAACGTTTTTCTCACAGTCAAAACACACCGTCACAGGTCTGCTGTGACTGATTACCTCCCTCAAAATGAATTTTGAAGACCCCTGAGCTCTCTAGAGACGATCTGGATCATGGAGGATGAAGTAGACAGATTGTGACTGAATTTTTACTGCGCAAAAAAGCGCTAAAATAGGCCCCTCCCACTCATATTACAACAGTGGGGAAGCTCAGAAAACTGTTTCTATGCAGAAAACAAAGATGGCCATGTGGTAAAAATCATGCCCCAATAAGTTTTATCACCAAGTACCTCACAAAAAACGATTAACATGCCAGTAAACGTTTTAAACATACATTTGAAAAGTTATGAATTGTTATTAATAAGCCTGCTACCAGTCGCTTTTACTGCAGTTAAGGCTCATACATTATTTCAGTATTAACAGTATTTTCAGAGTCAATTCCATTCCTTAGAAAAATACATTCAGTGTACACACACTCATCAGCCTAATACCAGTCGCTATCACTGCATTTAAGGCTGAACTTACTTTACATTGGTATCAGCAGTATTTTCTCAGTCAATTCCATTCCTCAGAAAAATAATTTACTGCACATACCTCTCTTGCAGGGGGGCCCTGCATGCTATTCCCCTTCTCTGAAGTTACCTCACTCCTCAGATGAGAACAGCCAGTGGATCTTAGTTACGTCTGCTAAGATCATAGAAAACGCAGGCAGATTCTTCTTCTAATGCTGCCTGAGAATAAACAGCACACTCCGGTGCCATTTAAAATAACAAACTTTTGATTGTAGAAATAAACTAAGTTACAAAACACCACAGACCTCTCACAGCGACCTATCTAGTTAGGCTGCAAGAGAATGACTGAATATGACATGTGAGGGGAGGAGCTATGTAGCAGCTCTGCTGGGTGATCCTCTTGCAGCTTCCTGTTAGGAAGAGATATATTCCATAAGTAATGGATGACCCGTGGACTGACTACACTTAACAAGAGAAATCAGGGTATAAATAGTGCCCGAAGATGATTACATTTAGGTCCGCCCATCGAAAATACAGACGGGAGCCGTGGACTTTCCTCCCCACGATGGAAATAAAATTATTAGGTAAGCATAATTTATGTTTTCAATCTAAAGGGGAGGAGAGTCCACGGCTTTATTCATTACTGTTGGGAAACATATACCCAAGCTCTAGAGTACACTGAATGAAACCGGGAGGGTAAAAGGCGGACCCTAATCTGAGGGCACCACAGCCTGCAAAGCCTTTCTCCCAAAAACAGCTTCCGCAGAAGCAAAAACGTCAAATTTGTAAAACCTTGTAAAAGTGTGTAAGGATGATCAGGTAGCCGCCTTACAAACTTGTTCCATAGAGGACTCATTCTTGAAGGCCCAAGACGAAGCCACAGCTCAAGTTGAATGAGCAGTGATCCTCTGAGGAGGCTTATGTCCCACTGTCTCATAGGCCAAGCGAATCAAGCTCCTCAACCAAAAGGACAAAGAAGTAGAAGAGGCTTTCTGCCCCTTGCGCTTCCCTGAATACACAACATAAAGAGATGTAGACTGTCTGAAATCCTTTGTAGCCTAAAGATAGAACTTTAAGGCACGAACCACATCCAGGTTATGAAGTAACCTCTCTTTAGAAGAAGAAGGGTTAGGACCTAAAGAAGGTACAACTATTTCCTGATTGATGTTACAGTTAGACACCACCTTGGGAAGAAATCCCAAACCAGCGTGAAGCACAGCCTTATCCGCATGAAAAACCAGATAAGGATGCTCAAATTGCAAGGCAGCCAGTTCAGATACTCTGCGTGCCGATACAATGGCAAACAGGAAGAGAACCTTTCAGGACAGAATCTTAATGTCAATGGAATGCATAGGCTCAAACGTAACCTTCTGCAACACCTTAAGGACCAAGTTTAAGCTCCATGGGGAGCAGACTGTCTAAAGACAGGCCTGAGTCTAAACAGAGCCTGAACAAAAGATTGGATGTCAGGAAGCTCAGCTAGTCTCCTATGCAACAAGACTGATAATGCCAAAATCTGTCCTTTTAAGGAACTGGTGGCAAGACCCTTCTATAAACCTTCTTGGAGAAAGGACAGAATCCTGGATACCTTTACCTTATGCCAAGGATATCCATGCTTCTCACACCAAGACAAGTAAGTCCTCCACACCTTATGGTACATGCGACGAGTGACTGGCTTCCTCGCCTAAATTAGAGTATCAATCACACTTTCAGAAAAGCCTCTCGTGGCCAAGACTATGCGTTCAATCTCCACGCAGTCAGCCTCAGAGAATCGAGATTTTGATGTTGAAAAGGACCCTGTTCCAGCAGATCCCTGCGACAGGGTAACCTCCACGGCGGAGAGGCCGACATCCCCACCAGATCCGCAAACAACGTCCTCGGCTACGATGGAGCAATCAGAATGGCCGAAGCTCGCTCCTGTTTGATGCGTGCCACTACACAAGGTAGAAGTGGTAATGGTGGAAAAATGTAAGCTAGGCTGAACCCCCAAGGCACCGCTAAGGCATCTATCAGCTCTGCCTGGGGATCCCTGGACCTCGACCCGTATCGGGGTAGCTTGCAATTGCGTCTGGACGCCATGAGATCTATCTCTGGCGATCCCCACCTGAGACAAATCTCTACAAACACTTCGGGGTGAAGAGACCATTCCCCCGGATGGAAGAATTGCATGCTGAGAAAGTCTGCTTCCCAGTTGTCTACACCTGGAATGTGAATAGCTGAGAGCGAGCAGCTGTGGGACTCCGCCCTCTCCAACATCCAAGACACCTCCCTCATGGCTAGGGAGCTCCTCGTACCCCCCTGATGGTTGATGTAAGCCACTAAGGTAAAGTTGTCGGTCTGGAATCTGATGAAACTGAATGACCCCAGAGGAGGCCATGCCTTCAGAGCATTGTAGATTGCTCGAAGTCCCAGAATATTTATCAGAAGGAGAGACTCCTCCCGGGACCATTTTCCTTGTGCCATCCTGTCACCCCAAACAGCTCCCCATCCTGCCAGACTCACGTCCGTGGTCACAATCTCCAGGACGGTCTCAAGAAGGATGTACCAATGGACAGTTGCTCCGGACGGATCCACCAAGAGAGGGAGATCCGAGTCCGAGCATCCATGGATATCTGCTGTGATAGATCTGAATGATCACCGTTCCACTGTCTCAACATGCACAATTGAAGAGGTCTGAGATGGAACCTGGCGAATGAAATGACGTCCATGCTGGAAACCACGAGTCCGATCACCTCCATACATTGAGCAACCGAGGGGCTTGAGGGCAAGGCAAGAGGACGCAATCTTCCTGCAACGATGGTCTGTGAGAAATATTTTCATGGACATAGAGTCTATTATCGTGCCCAGGAACACCACCCTGTTGCTGGGAACCCTTTCCTGAGTTTATCTACCAACCATGAGATTGGAGCAAAAGAAGAAGTGCCCTCGAATGATCCTCTACGAGGCTGAATGACGGCGCCTGGACTAGGATGTTGTCCAGATAGGGCGCCACAGCAATGCCTCTGGATCTGGCCACTGCAAGTAGCGCCCCCAGAACCTTCGTGACTCTTGGGGATGTCGCCAGACCAAAAGGAAGGGCCACAAACTGGAAGTGTTGGTCAAGAAACGCAAATCTTAGGAACTTGAAGTGGTCCCTGTGAATTGGCACATGAAGGTAAGCGTCCTTCAAGTCTATAGTTGTCATGAACTGTCCCTCTTGAACTAGGGGCAGAATAGATCTGATAGTTTCCATTTTGAACGATAGAACACTCAGAAACTTGTTTAAAACATTAGGTCCAGAATCGGGCGGAACGTGCCCTCCTTCTTTGAAACCACAAAAAGATTTGAAAAGTACCCTAGACCCCTTTCTGCTTGGGGTACTGGTACCATAACATCGAGAGAGGAGAGATCCCTCACACACTCTAGAAAGGCCTCTCTCTTTTATGTTCTTGATGGGATCTTAACCCTATCCTGTAACCCTGGGCAACAACTTCCAGAACCCAAGGGTCCTAAACGTCCTGCAACCAGGCTTCTGAGAAGAGATAATCTGCCCCCTACTTGGTCCGGAGACCGGTCAGGAGCCGCCCCTTCATGCCGATTTTGTCTTGGCGGGCTTCTTGCTCTGCTTAGACTTGTTCCAAGAATGAGCCGGCTTCCAAGTTCCCTTGGACTGGTCCGCTTTCGCGGCAGGCTGCTGGCGCTGGGCCTTGTCCGCACGAAAGGGTTGAAAAGTAGATCCTTTAGTCTTAGCCTTTTTATCCTGCGGTAGGAAAGCTCCCTTGCCTCCCGTAACCATGGGTATGATCGAATCCAATCCTGGACTGAAAAGAATCTTTCCTTGAAAAGGCAGGGACAGCAGCCTCGACTTAGATGTCATGTCCGCAGACCAAAACTTTAGCCAAAATGGAAAAACCTGACACCTTAGCGTTCAGGCGAATAATTTGCATATTGGCATCACTGATGAAAGAATTGGCGACCTTTAGCGCCTTAATCTTATCCTGTATCTCGTCAATGGAAGTCTCCCCCTCGACCATTTCATACAGGAATTCACACCAATATGTCGCAGCTCCAGCAACCACTGCTACCGCAGCTGCCGGGTGAAAAACAAACCCTGTGTGTTGAAACATCTGCCTTAACATGTTTTCCAACTTTTTATCCATGGGCTCTTTAAAAGATGAACTATCCTCGAGGGGAATAGTTGTCCGTTTCGCGAGCGTGGAGATAGCACCATCCACCTTAGGGACAGTACCCCACAGCTCAAGCTGAGAGTCCGGAACGGGGAACAGTTTCTTAAAGGAAGAACCTAATCGCTCCCATTCATTCTTAATAATATTAGCCATCTTAACAGGAACCGGGAAGGCCTGAGGCGCCACCCTGTCCTCAAATACCTTATCAAGCTTAGGAATCGCAGGTTCCTCTGGAAACTTTGGTTCCAGAACCTCCAGAGTAGCAAGCACTTGCTTCAGCAAGAAGCGCAAATTCTCTATCCTAAACCTTAGATGACACTGACTTCAACCCAGAAGGGTCCTCCTCCGAGTCGGAGTGGACCTCGTCATCGTATAACACCTCTGATATTTCCATAGGCATAGACAACCCCTGGGCCGGGCCGCCATGATACGCCCTATGTTTGCGAATAGTAGAACGTGGTAAGGCATGGATCACTTTTGATACCGCCGTTTGCAATTGATCCGCAAAATCTGACGGCCAACGAATCTCTCCCACAGGAGTAATAGTTGGACCCTGGGGTGCTGCATGTGAAATTGGAGATGAATGCAGGGAACGCACCTCACGGGACAGGGAACCCTCAGAGGTGGACGGCTCAGTAGTACTAGACAACTGTTTACTTTTATATGTTGTAACTTTATTAAGGAATGTGGAACATAGTTGAGCAGGCTGTTCTACCAGAACCTCCTCACAATAAACACAGGAATGAGACCTTGTTAAAGAGGGAGAACCCTCTAACGCGTCAGAGTTCTCCATAGCTTGCGCTTTTAGTACGGACTAGATTTACTTAATAAATAGGCACCTTTATAACCTCCAATGGCCGGGGCACTTACCACCTCCTATGACCCGGACTACAGAAACCTTTTCGTCTCCTGCGCTGCTGATCAACAGAGGAAGAGAGATAGCCACACCCGGTCACATGGAATGCCTGGCAGGAACGCCTCTGCACTAAGGAGAAAAACCCTCCAAAAAAGGGCTGCGCAATACTCCCGTAAGTAACCTGAAAGTTCCACACATTGCCAGAGCCTCATCTCGCACGTAACGCAGCAATGACACAATAAACAATATCATGTATAAACCCCCCGTTCAATAATCCCCTTTCCAGGAATATTAAGGCTTGATTCTTTAAAGATAAAAGGCGTCACACTGTGACCCTGTCTTCAGTGATATCATTATGTAATAAAAAATGAAACGATCTTACCAGAATCTATGCCGTGGAACAGGAACACGTGTGACAGGTTAGTAGCCTCGCTCCTGACATGGACTTGAGTGCAGAAAGCAGGCAGCGAAACTCGTCAGCGCTGATTGCTTGTGGAGCTGTTAATATGAGTCGGGATGGTTTCACAGAAAGACTCTCCCTGCATCTCCGGACTAACTTTCGCCCATGCTCTCACAGAGGCTGACAGAACTACTTAAAACTCCAGTCCCAATGTGAAGAGTACTTTCCTCCATAAGAGACTACACCGTTCTTCGGCACTTCTCTGCCATCCTCCTGTGACGAAAGGGAAAGAATGACTGGGGGATGAGGGAAGTGGGGGATGTATTTAAGCCTTTGGCTGGGATGTCTTTGCCTCCTCCTGGTGGTCAGGTTCTTAATTCCCAACAGTAATGAAAAAAGCCGTGGACTCTCCTCCCCTTTAGATGGAAATCTTTCTGAGGCACGTATATATACGTATATGCATTTTGTGATTGATTTATGGCTATCACATGATGCAATGGTCTTATAATGAATTCCACTCCACTTACAAGCATCTAAGCAGTTTAGATAATCTCTAATCTGAGCAATGTCAACTCCTTCAAGATAAGAGCAAACCTTCACATATCTACTGATGTCATGGGTCTAGAAGGGGGAAATAACATTAGCAAATACATCACAGGGACAGTTTGGCTCTAAACATTGAGGAACTGCCACCACTCAGAGTCTAGCTTGGGATAAGAGAAACCATTGAATAAAAAACAAATGGCTAGCACTTTTTCATATGAAATGCTTTAATGCATAATGTGGCTTTCCATGGCTAAACATCTCTTCCTGAGACAATCCATTCTATAGCTTAGTGTCAAACAAATACAATAAACTCCAAATTTGTTGCCATGGCATGCCAGACAATATTCCACATTACATAAATATGTATTTAGATACAATAATCATATTTGATTCACAATGATCTTTCTTTGTCTGTAGTCTCTCTTGAGACTTAAACTCAAATTATCACAAAATTAAAGATGTATAAGTCTGAAAGCAGTATTTCTATTTTTCTGTTAAAATAAAGAGATGTTTATACTTCTGTTTTGTGCGTAGTATGTAAATAGCTGATATCTTGTAGATTTTTTTTTTTTAATCTATGTATTAAAATAAATTACAACAAAAAAAAAAAGTCTGAAAAAATATTTCTAACATGCCAAAACTATAATCAGTCTTCCAAAAAAGTGTTTTAGTGGCTTAGCAACATTCTGACTCACATGCTTGTGACAAGATTCAGCCTGTCTAGTCTGGCTATTACTTAATGGTTATTTTCCTTTAACCATCTTCTGTTGTTTATGAGCTAAAATGCATTGGGACACAATAAAAACTTGAAATCTATGCACACAAGGTATACCTGTCTGAGGCCTATCTTTTTGCTGTCCCACATCTGTTTGAAGTTCCAGAAGAAAGGCTGGTCACACTTCTGACAAGAATCACTATCCAACCACTCTGGGGTCTGCAAAACAACACTCTTCAGATTAAATTAAGAACATTTTCATCTCACAAAATGTAACATCCGCTCATACATGCGTTAAAAAGCCAGGGTGTGAGGATATTACAGCTTAAACATAATCAGCTGAGTGCTTATGGCACTTCAAAACAAAATCATCTCATTTTATCAACACAGTAGGCTTGAGATGCCTACTTCCACATTGGTATAATTTACATAATAAATTTGGCAGTGGACAGTATGGGATCCACATAATGATTCCTGGTCACATACGGTCAGTGAAGCTTTATACCAGACAACTGAATGACAAACATAAGGAGTCAGTCTGAAGAACAAACATTGGTAGGTTCCATTTGTTTTAAAATTGCATGGCCACAATATTTAAAGTTCAAATATTTTCATTATAGACAACTGAACTGCTACAGATTTAGGAAATCTCTACATTTACTGGTGGAAACATATATTGCTCGTTTTTATCCATAAATCTTCAGGAAATGTTTTGGACCTATATAGTGCTTTCATTAGGGCCAAGATTTCAGTAACTATGCAGTCAATATAAGAATGTTGAAATCATGAGACTCAGCAGATTAGGTTCCAGCTGCCATTTCCATGTTATTTTAACAGATATGTTTATGAAGTCTAAGTACCACATCTTACAAGGTATGACAAGGATTACTGTGGATTCTTACTATTTGAGATTATGGTACATTCTTTTTAGGAAGATATAAACCAGACTGATTTTTATATAAAAGGCATTTCTTCAATTAAAGTCACCTAAAGGATAAATGTATATGTTGTAACTTTCTGCAATGTATTGCAAACATACACTTTGGGGGTGATTTATCAAGCTGATACGTGCCCCTGCCTGCTGCAGCTCGCCTCTGGCGGGCTGAATTCCCCTGGCGGAATCCAGCATTGCACACAAGCACTATTTTGCACTTGCGTGCAATCCCGCCCCCTGCCCGCTCACAGCCAATCACGCGCGGGCAGTAGCTGTCAATCCCCCCCGGTCGGACCAGACCGCCGAGATTGAAATTCGCCACCTAAGAGGTGGCGAAAGGGTAGGGAAGCAGCCGTCCGATGACCGCTGCTTGTTAAATACAGCGTGCAGGTTCTCTTGTGAGAACCTGCAGTTGTAGGCAGGCAAAGTCTGCCGAAAGGGATTGATAAATCGCCCCCTTTATAGCTGCAGTCACAGGTTCAGCAAAGGAACTATTGCTCTCAACGGGTGCTTGTTTACCTGTGCTCCTCAGCTGTCTCTCTCCTGCAGAGCTTCTTATTAGCCCTAGAATGCAAAAACCTGTACTTTACAAGTAACTGGCATTAAAGCAGAACCATGGGAGGGCCGTATGGCATCTGATAGGCTGTACTGTCCCTTAAAAAAAAAACACATTAAGAAAAGCTTAGAGAAAGAGGTAGCCAAGGACAGCAGGTAAACAAGCATGCATGGATTCAAAACAATTCTTCTGCTGAATTTGTGACTATTGAAGATATTAAAGGAACATGCCACCCAAAATTAACTTTCATGATTCAGAGAAAGCATATTTATTTTTAAACTACTTCCAATTTACTTCTGTTATCCATTTTGCTTTATTCTCTTGGTATCCTTTCTTGAAGCAGCAGAAATGCACTGCTGGAAGCTAATTGAACACTTTGGTAAGCCAATCACAAGCGTTGTGTGTACAGTCACCAATCAGCTATCTCCCAGCCCATGAGACTACCTAGGAATGCTTTTAAACTAAGGACACCAAGAGAACAAATCAAATGAGATAAAAGAAGTAAATCGAAAAGTTGTTTAAAAATTGTACCCTCTATCTAAATCATGAAAGAAACATTTTGGGTTTAATGTGCCTTTAAGTAGACTTACTACAATGTTTGCAATACATTGCAGAAGTGTATTATATTTTGAGCGCCTTTAATGATCCGGTCAAAGCACAGCTAAAGGCAACAATGAATATCTGTATGGAAGCCGTGACCTTTGCTTCAGGTATATTTATTTTCTAAAGCGGGTTTATGAAAGAAACAAAACTGCTGGTAGGACTTGTGCCAGGGAGATTTCAGCCCAGTTTATTTTTTTCCCCACACTATAGAATAATGTGATATCTATTAGAGTCATTCCAGCTCCAAATACACCCCCTGGCATTCTCAGGTTGTATATCATAGGGAACAAGGAAACGCTGCACTCTCTTGGTGAAAACGTATTTATTAGGTGAGCAGCAGAGTTTTAGGGCAGCCGCCCCTTTGTCAAGCTAAACAGATTGTATGCTCATTATAAGCATTTTCTAGACTATGGCTCAGCCTGTTTGCCTCTTTTTCTCTCTTTTTTTTAAATGCAGGTATCAGTGTTTTTTGCCTACATTGTCTTCTTAAATTAACATGGCAAATTATTTATACTATCTTTATATTATTTTGGCTGTTTACACTTAATTACCATTTTATATATTAGCAACTATGTGTTTGCTTTTTTCAAGTGAAATCATCTTTAGTCACTAGACATAGTGGAGTTACAGAATAAAGCTACTACAGAAGAAGCACTATCACACTTGGCAGTGTGACTGTATTGGTTTGGTAGTATAGTCAGTGAACCCGGTAGTGGAGCAGCCTCTCAATGCCTCTCTTAAGCCTTGCAAGTATTCTATTCTCTTCCAAAAGACAGATAAGTTGAGTTTTGCTAAGGTTACTCTATGATGTGGGGGGTGTCTGGCCATCTACTTCTGATCATGCCACAAGAGGCTGAGGGTTCAGGTGTAAAACTGCTATGGAGAAGTTGAGAATGCTTTCAGTTTCAGAAGAATCCTTGCCTCTAAGACGGTGTCCTGGGGAGCAGCCTTATTGAGTCAGTAAGCTGAGCCGCTGTTGAATAGCTCAGCCTGTTTCATATAGCATTATAAAGAAAAAATAAAATAGCGCTAGAGTAAATAACTCCTAACCCTCTTCCTCAGACTATCTCCTTCCTAGATAGTAGCATGTATAGAAGAGAAAAAAGAGGGGAAGAAGAAGAGGCGCTAAAAAGAGCACTAGGAGTTCATGATCTATAGAGGGATGTGTAGGGTATGTGTCAATAGGTTTCTCTTTGCCTATTCTTTACTTCAGTTACCATTCAATATTACAGTCCTTATAAGAATCAATCTAATATAGAAAAATGAGTGTAGAAAACTAGAGAGTAATATCCTACAACAATTTATTATGTAACATCAAAAATTCCACAATAAAAATACACAGTACGATGCGCTCCTTCAAAAGAATAAAAACATAAAAATTAATAAAAAACAAAGGCCCAGATTACGAGTTTTGCGTTAGAGGCTATGCGGTGCTAACGAGCAGTT
This sequence comes from Bombina bombina, assembly GCF_027579735.1. Classification (NCBI taxonomy): domain Eukaryota; kingdom Metazoa; phylum Chordata; class Amphibia; order Anura; family Bombinatoridae; genus Bombina; species Bombina bombina. The sequence continues at coordinate 1,084,778,460 of NC_069501.1, read as the reverse complement.
TTCTCTCACCGCTCACTTACATGCAGCGCTGGTATTACGAGTTTTCAGAAACCCGGCGTTAAAAGACAAAAAGTGAGCGTTGAGCAAAATTTTGCTCATTACCGTACTCTAATACCAGCGCTGTTTAAAGTCAGCGGTGAGCTGGTCGTACGTGCTTGTGCACGATTTCCCCATAGGAATCAACAGGGAGAGCCGGCTGAAAAAAAAGTCTAACACCTGCAAAAACCTAACACCCACTAACTTAAATATAATTTAAATAAATCTAAATAAATATTCCTATCATTAAATAAATTATTCCTATTTAAAACTAAATACTTAGCTATAAAATAAACACTAAGCTAGCTACAATATAACTAATAGTTACATTGTAGCTAGCTTAGGGTTTATTTTTATTTTACAGGCAAGTTAGTATTTATTTAAACTAGATAGGATAGTTATTAACTATTTAATAACTACGGAATAGAAACATAAAGGAGCACCGGCTGCTGGTTATATGATTAAAAAGTCTTTACTTTATTTCACCTTAAGATTAAAAATCCTTATTAAGGCACAAACATGAAAAATATATACAAGGGTTGGTCAGCAGGTAGCAACTGACATGTTTCGGCTCAAAAGCCGTAATCATATGCTGCTACCTGTCACAATAAAAATTACACTTTTAAAAGCAACAGACCATTCCTATTGGATATTCATTGATTAACTAATCCTTAACATATGTTTCACTCTAGGTGCTATAGTGGCTGTAAGTTAACCCTATCTATTTCCTAGTCTCTAACCTGTGGGGATAGCTTTAAAGAACAACAATAATAGTATATGCTAACCAATTGACATATTAACAGTTCTCAATGTATCTCTAGATGCGTTTGTCCTTATGTTTAACTTCCACTTATATATATTCCACAATGTTAATTTGTACAGTTCTATAAATAAATAATACATTTGTTTGATTCTATAATAATCATATTAGCCCTATCATTGTGGACTAGTATCCCGAGTATTATGCTCCTATACTAATGTGAACTTTTCAACCTTTTAATATATATTGTTTAGATCAGTGGCTTTTATCATCTACTACTAATATAGCCATGTAATAACAATTACTTCACATTAGTATATACACTACCTAGCTAAAATAAATACAAAAGTACCTGTAAAATAAAACCTAACCTAAGTTACACTAACACCTAACACTACACTATAATAAATAAATTAACTAAATTAAATAGAATTAGCTAAATTAAATTAACTAAAGTACAAAAAAACAAACAAACACTAAATTACAGAAAATAATAAACAAATTACAGATATTTAAACTAATTGCACCTAATCTAATAGCCCTATTAAAATAAAAAAAGCCCCCCCCCCCCCAAAAAAAAAACCCCACCTAAACTAAACTACCAATATCCCTTAAAAGGGCCTTTCTGCGGGGCATTGCATCAAAATAATCAGCTCTTTTACCTGTAAAAAAAAAATACAAACAACCCCCCCAACAGTAAAACCCACCACCCACACAACCAACCCCTCAAATAAAATACTATCTAAAAAAACCTAAGTTCCCCATTGCCCTGAAAAGGGCATTTGGATGGGCATTGCCCTTAAAAGGGCAGTTAGCTCTTTTGCAGGCCCAGGCCCAGGCCCAAAGTCCCTAACCTAAAAATAAAACCCACCCAATGTCTTCTTAACTGCCAGTGCCAGTAATCGCAATGTATCAGATGCCAGTAATAACAATGTATCAGAAGTATGCAAGTTAATATATTTCTTTACAAACAAGCTATTGGTAGCTCAAATTAGCTGGTTTCTTAGAAATGTTCATCCAGGTTAAGATAATACAATCCAGACCGTGTCTGACAGGTACTCTCATCCTTAGTAGAGGACTGCTGTATCCGGTCTTTATGAACGTTCCTTTAGACCTCCCAACGATATCTACCACATTCTCTCTCAGTGGTTTCGATATTTACCTGGGGAAAAGAAAGATTCTGGCAGGTAAGCTTACCCTCTGCCTTGCAAATCCGTCGGACCTCTGCACGCTCGTCGGCAGTGAGGGCTAGTGTTAATGACGTCACACTCCCTAGCCGTGTTTCTTTGTAACTTGATAAAGCCAGAACACCTGGTGAAACGCGTTGATGAGAGTGTGACCTGTTTAGCATCAGAAAGAAATTGTCTGTTTATACTGAAGAACGTCTCTCTTTAGAAGGATCTACTGAGGTGACAGTTGCCTGCGTACATTCAGTACTCAAGTGCAGGTGTCAGCCGCATACAGCGATCATCGAGAATAACTTGCGCAAGTTACGAAGAAACACGGCTAAGGAGTGTGACGTCATTAACACTCGCCCTCACTGCCGACGGGCGTGCAGAGGTCCGACGGATTTGCAAGGCAGAGGGTAAAGCTTACCTGCCAGAATCTTTCTTTTCCCTAGGCAAATATCGAAACCACTGAGAGAGGATGTGGTAGATATCGTTGGGAGGTCTAAAGGAACGTTCATAAAGACCGAATACAGCAGTCCTCTACTAAGGGTAAGAGTACCTGTCAGACACGGTTTGGATTGTATTATCTTAACCTGGATGAACATTTCTACGAAACCAGCTAATTTGAGCTACCAATAGCTTGTTTGTAAATACAATATATTAACTTGCATACTTCTGATACATTATTATTACTGGCATCTGATACATTGCGATTACTGGCACTTATCAAAAGAAAGTACTGCTGAAGTTAAGAAGACATTGCTACATTTATAATTAAGGGGATATTACTACTATTGCAGTTAAAGAGACACTACCACTATTTTAAAAAGAAGAAGTGATTACCACACTCCCTAATATTGGATAAGTGCTGCAATTTACTGTTTGAGTCTGGACTTTAACATGCTAAAAATAACAATCTCCAAAGTCTATATACAGCCCAATACGCACATTAATGGGCAAAGTCTTATGCTATTCCTTAAAAAACAAAAAACAAAATTTATGCTTACCTGATAAATTTATTTCTCTTGTGGTGTATCCAGTCCACGGGTTCATCCATTACTTGTGGGATATTCTCCTTCCCAACAGGAAGCTGCAAGAGGACACCCACAGCAGAGCTGTCTATATAGCTCCTCCCCTAACTGCCACCCCCAGTCATTCGACCAAAGAGAAGCAAGAAAAAAAGGAGAAACTATAGGGTGCAGTGGTGATTGTAGTTTAAAAATAAAAAAACAAAAAACACCTGCCTTAAAATGACAAGGCGGGCCGTGGACTGGATACACCACAAGAGAAATACATTTATCAGGTAAGCATAAATTTTGTTTTCTCTTGTAAGCTGTATCCAGTCCACGGGTTCATCCATTACTTGTGGGATACCAATACCAAAAGCTTTAGGAAACGGATGAAGGGAGGGACAAGGCAGGAACTTAAACGGAAGGCACCACTGCCTGTAAGACCTTTCTCCCAAAAATAGCCTCCGAAGAAGCAAAAGTATCAAATTTATAAAATTTAGAAAAGGTATGAAGCGAAGACCAAGTCGCCGCCTTACAAATCTGTTCAACAGAGGCCTCATGTTTAAAAGCCCATGTGGAAGCTACTGCTCTAGTAGAATGAGCTGTAATTCTTTCAGGAGGCTGCTGGCCAGCAGTCTCATAAGCTAAGCGTATTATACTTCTTAGCCAAAAAGAAAGAGAAGTTGTCCAGAGTAGACCACAAACAAAGCAGATGTTTGACGAAAATCCTTCGTAGCTTGTAAATTAAACTTTAAAGCACGAACCACATCAAGATTGTGTAATAGACGTTCCTTCTTTGAAGAAGGATTAGGACATAGTGAAGGAACAACAATCTCCTGATTGATATTCTTATTAGATACCACCTTAGGAAGAAACCCAGGTTTGGTACGTAAAACTACCTTATCTGCATGGAAAATCAGATAAGGGGAATCACATTGTAAAGCAGATAACTCCGAAACTCTTTGAGCCAAGGAGATAGCTACTAAAAACAGAACTTTCCAAGATAAAAGCTTAATATCTATGGAATGCAAAGGTTCAAACGGAACCCCTTGAAGAACTTTAAGAACTAAATTTAAACTCCATGGCGGAGCAACAGGTTTAAACACAGGCTTGATTCTAACTAAAGCCTGACAAAACGCCTGAACGTCTGGAACCTCAGCCAGACGTTTGTGCAATATAGACAGAGCAGAAATCTGTCCCTTTAAAGAACTAGCTGACAAACCCTTCTCCAATCGTTCTTGGAGAAAAGATAATATCCTAGGAATCCTGACCTTACTCCATGAGTAACCCTTGGATTCACACCAATGAAGATATTTACACCATATCTTATGATAGATTTTCCTGGTGACAGGCTTTCGAGCCTGAATTAAGGTATCAATGACCGATTCGGAAAAACCACGCTTTGATAGAATAAAGCGTTCAATCTCCAAGCAGTCAGACGTAGAGAAATTAGATTTGGATGTTTGAAGGGACCTTGAAGTAGAAGGTCCTGCCTTAGCGGCAGAGTCCATGGTGGAAAGGATGACATGTCCACCAGATCTGCATACCAAGTCCTGTGTGGCCACGCAGGGGCTATCAAGATCACTGAAGCTCTCTCCTGCTTGATCTTGGCAATCAGACGAGGGAGCAGAGGAAACGGTGGAAACACATAAGCCAGGCTGAAGGACCAGGGCGCTGCTAGAGCATCTATCAGCGCTGCCTTGGGAACCCTGGACCTGGACCCGTAACAAGGAAGCTTGGCGTTCTGACGAGATGCCATGAGATCCAGTTCTGGTTTGCCCCAAAGTTGGATCAACTGGGCAAATACCTCCGGATGGAGCTCCCACTCCCCCGGATGAAAAGTCTGCCGACTTAGAAAATCCGCCTCCCAGTTCTCTACTCCTGGGATATGGATAGCTGAGAGATGGCAAGAGTGAAACTCTGCCCATAGAATTATCTTTGAAACCTCCAACATTGCCAGGGGGCTCCTTGTTCCCCCCTGATGGTTGATATAGGCTACAGTCGTGATGTTGTCCGACTGAAATCTGATGAACCTGACCGCAGCTAGCTGAGGCCAAGCCTGAAGAGCATTGAATATCGCACTTAGTTCCAGAATGTTTATCGGAAGGAGGGCCTCCTCCTGAGTCCACGAACCCTGAGCCTTCAGGGAGTTCCAGACTGCACACCAGCCCAGAAGGCTGGCATCTGTCGTTACTATAGTCCATTCTGACCTGCGGAAACTCATTCCCTTGGACAGATGGACCCGAGATAGCCACCAGAGAAGAGAATCCCTGGTCTCTTGATCCAGATTTAGTAGAGGGGACAAATCTGTGTAATCCCCATTCCACTGACTGAGCATGCAAAGTTGCAGTGGTCTGAGATGTAGGCGGGCAAACGGAACAATGTCCATTGCCGCTACCATTAATCCGATTACCTCCATACACTGAGCCACAGACGGACGAGAAATGGAATAAAGAGCGCGGCAGGAAGTTAGAAGTTTTGACAACCTGACCTCTGTCAGATAAATCTTCATTTCTACTGAATCTATCAGAGTTCCTAGGAAGGAAACTCTTGTGAGAGGTGAGAGAGAACTCTTTCCTTCATTCACCTTCCACCCGTGAGACCTTAGGAATGCCAGAACAATGTCCGTATGGGACCTGGCGATTTGAAAAGTTGACGCCTGTATCAGGATGTCGTCTAGGTAAGGGGCTACTGCTATACCCCGCGGTCTTAGAACCACCAGAAGGGACCCTAAAACCTTCATAAAGATTCTTGGTGCCGTGGCTAACCCAAAGGGAAGAGCCACAAACTGGTAATGCCTGTCTAGGAAGGCGAACCTGATGATGATCCCTGTGTATCGGAATATGTAGATAAGCATCCACGGTAGTCATATATTGACCCTCCTGGATCATAGGTAGGATGGTTCGAATAGTCTCCATCTTGAAGGATGGGACCCTGAGAAATTTGTTTAGGATCTTGAGATCCAAGATTGGTCTGAAAGTTCCCTCTTTCTTGGGAACTATAAACAGATTTGAATAGAAGCCCTGCCCCTGTTCCTCCTTTGGAACTGGGTGGATCACTCCCATAACTAGTAGGTCTTGAACGCAATGTAAGAATGCCTCTCTCTTTATCTGGTTTGCAGATAATTGTGAGAGATGAAATCTCCCCTTTGGATATGAAGCTTTGAAATCCAGAAGATATCCCTGGGAAACAATCTCCAGAGCCCAGGGATCCTGGACGTCTCTTGCCCAAGCCTGGGTGAAGAGAGAAAGTCTGCCCCCCACTAGATCCGGTCCCGGATCGGGGGCTACTCCTTCATGCTGTCTTAGAGGCAGCAGCAGGCTTTTTGGCCTGTTTCCCCTTGTTCCAAGCCTGGTTAGGTCTCCAGACTAGCTTGGACTGGGCAAAATTTCCCTCTTGTTTTGTAGAAGAGGAAGATGAAGCTGCGCCACTCTTGAAGTTACGAAAGGAACGAAAATTAGTCTGTTTGGTCCTTAACTTGTTGGACCTATCCAGGGGAAGGGCGTGGACTTTTCCTACAGTAATATCAGAAATGATCTCCTTCAGTCCAGGCCCAAATAGGGTCTGCCCTTTGAAGGGGATATTGAGAAGTTTAGACTTTGAAGTGACATCAGCTGACCAGGATTTAAGCCAAAGCGCCCTACGTGCCTGAATGGCAAAACCTGAATTTTTAGCCGTTAGCTTGGTTAAATGAAAAACGGCGTCAGAAATAAATGAATTGGCTAACTTAAGAGCTTTAAGCCTGTCAAGGATATCATCCAACGGGGTCTCTACCTGTAAATCCTCCTCCAGAGACTCGAACCAGAAAGCCGCTGCAGCAGTGACTGGGGCAATGCATGCAAGAGGCTGGAGAATAAAACCTTGTTGTATAAAGATTTTCTTAAGGAAACCCTCTAATTTCTTATCCATAGGATCTAGGAAAGCACAACTGTCCTCGACAGGAATAGTTGTACGCTTAGCTAGGGTAGAGACTGCTCCCGCCACCTTAGGGACCGTCTGCCACAAGTCCCGTGTAGCGGCATCTATAGGAAACATTTTCTTAAAAGCAGGAGGGGGAGAGAACTGCACACCTGGTCTATCCCATTCCTTAGTAATAATTTCTGAAAACTGATTGGAAAACATCAGTGTAAACAGGCACTGCAAAGTATTTGTCCATGTTACACAATTTCTCTGGGACTACAATGGTGTCACAGTCATCCAGAGTCGCTAAAACCTCCCTGAGCAATACGCGGAGGTGTTCAAGCTTAAATTTAAATGCTGTCATTTCAGAGTAAGACTGAAGTAACGCCTTCCCTGAATCAGAGAAGTCACCCACAGATAGAAGCTCTCCTGCTTCAACTTCTGCACATTGTGAGGGTATATCAGACATAGCTACTAAAGCGTCAGAGAGCTCTGTATTTGTTCTAGCCCCAGAGCTGTCTCGCTTTCCTTGTAACCCTGACAGTTTGGACAATACCTCAGTGAGGGTATGATTCATAACTGCCGCCATGTCTTGTAAAGTAAACGCATTGGACGCGCTAGATGTACTTGGTGTCCCTTGAGCGGGAGTTATAGGTTCTGACACGTGGGGAGAGCTAGATGGCATAACCTCCCTTTTGTCAGTCTCAGAAACCCCAGGTGATAAATCTTTAAAAGCCATAATATGGTCTTTATAACTTATAGAAAGGTCAGTGCATTTGGTACACATTCTAAGAGGGGGTTCCACAATGGCTTCTAAACATAATGAACAAGGAGTTTCCTCTATGTCAGACATGTTTAACAGACTAGTAATGAGACCAGCAAGCTTGGAAAACACTTTAATAAATGTGAAAAAAGCAATAATAAAAAACGGTACTGTGCCTTTAAGAGAAAAAAACTACCACATAAACTGCAAAACAGTGAAAAAAAGTAGTAAACTCTACGAAATTTTTACAGTGTGTATAAGGGACTAAAGCAGCATTGCACCCACTTGCAAATGGATGATTAACCCCTCAGGCCCAAAAACGAATTAGAAAAACTTAAAACCTGTTAACAAACAGTCCTGCCCTTAAAAACGATTTTTGCAGGAACAAAACCCTCTATAGAGGTCCTATAAGCCAGAGGACTCCTTCAGGGAAGCTGGATGTCTCAGACTGAAAACGAAAATAGGCCCCTCCCACCATGCACTCAATGTCAGAGGGCCTTAAAAAAGTACTCCTAGGAGTAATCTAACAAGCCATGTGGAAACTAGGCCCCAAATAAAGATTTATCACCCTCAGAGAAAAAACGTTTTTATTTATAAATCATGCAAAAGTAATATAGGTTTTAACATGAATATTATCCCTTTTTGCAAGCATAATCCCAGTTGTTGTTAAATCACTGTATCAGGCTTACCTTAAATATACCAGGCACTGTCAGAATTTTCTAGACCTTATCATCTCTCTAGAAAAAAATATACTGAACATACCTCAAAGCAGGCAATCTGCAGACCGTCCCCCCAACTGAAGTTTTCTTTCCATACTTCATTTATGTGTGAGAACAGCAATGGACCTTAGTTATAAACCGCTAAGATCATCAAACCTCCAGGCAGAAGTCTTCTTCCAATTTCTGCCTGAGAGTAAAAACAGTACAACGCCGGTACCGTTTAAAAATAACAAACTTTTGATTGAAGGTAAAACCTACACTAAGTCACCACATCTCTCTTGATACTTCCTTTCTTGTCGAGAGCTGAAAGAGAATGACTGGGGGTGGCAGTTAGGAGAGGAGCTATATAGACAGCTCTGCTGTGGGTGTCCTCTTGCAGCTTCCTGTTGGGAAGGAGAATATCCCACAAGTAATGGATGAACCCGTGGACTGGATACACCTTTACAAGAGAAAAATGTATATGTATACGCCGGCTTAGTTTCAGTAGAAGCTACTTTTTAGTGTTGCAACACTTAGTTTTTTATAAATTTTTATGTTTTTATTCTTTTGAAGGAGCGCATCGTACTGTGTATTTTTATTGTGGAATTTTTTATGTTACATAATAAATTGTTGTAGGATATTACTCTCTAGTAATATTGAATGGTAACAGAAGTAAAGAATAGGCAAAGAGAAACCTGTTGCAACATACCCTACACATCCCTCTATAGATCATTAACTCCTAGTGCTTCTTTTTAGCGCCTCTTCTTCTTGCCCTCTTTTTTCTCTGTTTCATATAGCACACATGAGTGCTGCCACCTTTTTTGAGTATCGTGTGACATGTATAGACTTTATCTGTGTACTCACTGAACGCACAATGTGGCGCCTTTTTCTTTCATAGAAGGAATGCTATGGAGAAGGCCAATGCTAGGAAACCATTTCTGCAAATTGGCAGATTAAGATTTGTGATACTACAGGAGACAATTCTGAGTCCTTTTTGGTCCAACCAAGAATTTATTTTGTAAGAGGTTTCAGGTGTCAAGAGCTTACGTACCCGATCTGGTCCAATGAATCAAATCAATTACATTCAGTCTCTACAGATGGTGGAGTTTTAAGTTAAGAATATTCTGTCCATTTCCATAATCTTAATAAATTGCTGTTTTTCATTGTTTTAATACAGGAACCATATATTGTATCAGTAATTTATGTCAATTTGTTTTAGAATTTAGCTAAAACCTAGTTGACATCACATTAAATATTCCCTTTGTGATATTTAATTAGAAATAAACCACTGAATAAAATAAAACCCTCAAAAAGTAAACTAGGGACACACACACTGGGCACTGACACATTTTTCTATTGTTACTACAATATGTTTACTATGTGTGTTAGATGCATTATAATAATAAATAAAACAGCTGATGTTTAAAAAGAGAAATACAGCAGGTTTAATAGATGTATAAGACTACAAATACTTTCACCACATGCAGCTTATTTAGAACAGGCTGCAACTAGCACAGAATTATCAAGTATTCATTTTGTGTAAGGTGGGGGCTTAGAATCCTCACTTTTTGATCTTAAAATTATTTTTTTCAACCCAACACATCCACCTATTTTCAAACTGTTAAAATCCAGACTGATACAACCTCCTTTAAATATGCAACATACATTTTGCTTTACCTTCATGTCTGCCATTAAATGCTGCAGCACTTTGGATATCAGAGGACTGCAATACATTGCTAGGCAAAGGGTTAAGCTGTATTTAAATATGTAACCTTGCAGATTTTAATTGAAATATGCTGCAATAATCTGAAAAACATTCAAAAGTTTTCAGAGCATTTTTACTAGATTTGATTAAATCTACACATATTCAATTCCTAAAAAAATATATATATATTAATTTAATATATTAGTAATGACTGACATTGACTGTTTGTTAAAGTTAATGTAAAGTATCATCAAGTAGTGCCCGGTTTTTAAAAATATTAAAAACAGGGGCACTTTCATTGATGAAACTTTACATTGCACCATATTTGTATAAATACTTACCTCTTCGTCTTGAAAGCCGGATCACTGATGATGTCGCTTCCCCCGCCCGTCGCAAGCCTCTTCCTACGTCAGAAATGATGATTCCGGCCTTCCCCCAATCACAGCGTTACTTTAGGCAAGGCTCCCCCCCCCCCCCCCGGGGGGAGCAGTGATGGGAGAATACCGGAAAAGTCATTGCTGGCGTAGGAAGAGGCTTGCGACGGGCTGGAGAGCAGCTGGATCGGCTTTCAAGACGAAGAGGTAAGTATTTCTACAAATATGGTGCAATGTAAAGTTTCATCAATGAAAGTGCCCCTGTTTTTAATAGTCGTCCATGTCTTAAAAAAACACGGCTGCATGGGAAAGTTTAAAGGGATAGTTTACTGATCAATCTATATACATCCTTTTTATTTGTTGTAAATATTTTTAGAAAAGTCCATTTTGAAATTGTCTTACCTATACCCTTAGAATATTTTCTGGTTGTGCGGCCTCTCCGGTCTCACTCCTTGCCGCACATTGTGCATGCCCCACCCTTAGAAACGATGCCATTACAAAAGGCAACACAGTAGTGATGTCCAGTTCCTGAACGAATCGTTCTTTTGAACTGGTTCTTTTCAGTGAACTGTATGAATCAGTTCACCAGACTGAACTGATTCTTTCAAAACAGTTCACTTCCTGAGTCTGCAGCAACACTAGTAATACGATCCTAGAGTGAGTTATGCCAACTCCTCCTTTGCAATGACTCACTCAGCAGTGCTATTGAATCAGTGAACTCCTTTGCAATGAATAGTTCAGTTAACAGTTCACTGATTCAAATATGAGGTCACAGCAGTTCTCAACAGACTCCTGCCTTCAAGGTGAGGAGAGGGCTTGAGGTGGTCTTTAGGGGGTACACACTGGATATTTTTTCTAGGTATAAAATATAATTAAACATTTTTAAAAGTTACAGTGTGGGGTTATTACTGTACATTGCAGAATTTACAGTTGATAAAAACATTACAGGTGTTGTAACTGTTCACCCTCGGGGGATTTTACTGAAAATAAAGGGGGGGGGGGGGGCAATTCTATAACCAGTGGTTAGTGCACCAAAAATGCTTGTCTAATTACATTTTCAATCGCCTTAAAGTTCATCTATATTTTTTCCTATATTTTATTAATACATATGTGTTTATAGCATATATATTTTCCCTTTATTTCTGAATATATATGTATATGCCCACCCCGAACCGGATTCAGTATCCCATGTATATATATAGGATTTACAATTAACTGAAATGGCTAATAGATTCACACAGCGGGGTTATCCTCCAAAACTTCTTGCACAACAAAAAACACAACTACTGACTAATCAAGATACTAATAGGGATGATAAAAATACCCCTAGGATGACCTTTGTGACCACCTATACTGGGGACAAACAAAGAATCAGTAAACACTTACAGGACAATTGGAATGTCATCAACACGGACCCCGCCTTACCCTTTCAACAAATGCCCCCACCCCGTATTGGCTTTAGGAGATCAAGATCCCTAAGGGACATATTGGTAAAAACTGACCCAGTTAAGAGTTATACCAAAGATACCTGGCTCAAATTGGAGAAAAAAGGTGTATTTAGGTGCATCGGCTGCACTACGTGTAGTGCCTTAACAACCGGCAACTACTTCACGCATTCACATAAAAGGAAAAAGTACTTCCACAAATACAGATTGACTTGTACCACCACTCATATAATCTATTTGCTACACTGTATTTGTGGCCTTTTTTACGTGGGTAAAACGACGGATGACCTACGCACAAGAATGGCTAACCATCGGTCGGCCATCAGAATGGCTATTAAAAATGGAACCTCAGAGCTACCGGTGGCACGCCATTTCGCCAACTGCAACCATACAGTCAAGGACCTCAGGTACACTATTACTGACCATGTCCCTCCCCTTAGCAGGGGGGGTGACAGAAATACCCTGCTACTTAGAAAGGAAGCCCGTTGGACCTATATTTTGGAGACCCTCATACCAAAAGGGCTCAATACACATCTAGATTGGCAGGTGTGTTTGTGATTTTTGACTTTTGGACTCTATTTACATCTATGTACATGTTGTTTAACTTTCATATCAATTTTCCAAGTTTGACAGCTCTAATATGTATTTATATCTACAATGTGTATAATGCCTGATTAATTATAATTCATATCTGTAATATGCAATGAAGTATGTCTGATTTAATCTGCTCTATGAGCTCTCCTATTATATCCTTCCATTATATCCTTCTATACCTCATCCACTGGAGGGCCTGTCACCCATTTGTATTATGTAACATCCCTTAGGACCCTTATTACTATAACAGATCTTACATGCACACAGCCATTTAGGTGTTCCTATCTGACCATACTACATGCTATGTTATTTATGACACCTGGCACAGACCTTACATGTGATGTTACTTAGCTGTTTGGCTGACATACACTTTTTATTTAATTGGCCCCTTTTTTAGCGCTGTAATCTGCATGGTTATGCTAGTTGTTTAGTTTGGGTTGCTATGGCAACCGGCCGGTAACGCTCCCTTTGAATTACAATGACGTTCCCGTTTTTTCCCCCCTGATGCTTCACAGCGCTAGAGACTCTAATGGACCCTGGTATGTTTGGTGCCTATTTAGACCAAGTCCACAGCTTACTATATGCACTGACATCTGTCTGTAATATTGCTCTATACACTAGTTGAATACGGACCACTGAAACAATTGCATACATAGCGCTATGATGTTACACTTTTCTCATCATCTGTGCATAACAACCCTCTACTGTTTGTTACTTTTTTGCTACTAGTTTTATGGCCCCAGCTGGCGTGTTTACATTCTTGTATTCAGGGTTGCTATGACAACCAGCCGACAGAGCCATTTTGAATGCCCTGATGTTTCCTGGTTTTTTTCTGCAACTTTTTTTCTGCAACTGCCTTACATCCCCCCTTCCCCCCCCCTGTCTTTTACATCATGAACTCTGGCCCTTATACAGACACTGGTATGTGTATTTACAGTTGTTACAAATGCTTCTATGGGGACACACTTCATTTGCAGACCTTACAATTATTTTAGACTTAACAATGTTGTTTTTAGGCTTTTCTGACGTATGGTGTACACATAAGCCTGCCCCACCCTACTTCTGAGTTTCTGACATGCCCATATGCTAACACATATTCATGCTTTTGATGTACTTTACCTATGTGTTTATGAAATATCATTTTTGAAGATCCTGACCTTAGGTGGATATGAACTTGGATTTATTATAATGATGTATTTAACTTATGTAACTTATTTATCTTGTATTTCCCTGCTGTTAATTTATGTTCACTTTTGACTGCTGTATTGGGTCAGACTCATTTGTTGCCATGGGGGTGTCCTCACTTGTGGGAGGCACCTTACTTTGGAGAGCATGTGATTGGCTGGCCCACCTTTATAAGGGTGTCTGGTGTGGGTTTTGCTCATATTGTTTTTTGTATGTCTGAGGAAGGGGCTAATCCCCCGAAAACGTTCACATATTTGGAATAAAACTTTGAAAAGTCCTGGCGAGTGCACTCTTCATTACTTTCTATTTACCTATCTGTTGCACCCTGGGCATGTGATTTGGATTTCTGGAGTGCTTGTCTACTTTGAACTTTATATATATATGTTGCTAAGTAAAAGTTGGCTTAGATTTAGAGCTATATCTATATAGCTTGTAGTCCAAGCACACAAGTCCAGAATTCAGGAGTCGGACTGTCACACACACACAGTCAGTAGTGACTCATGATTCAGGAATGAATCAGGAGGAAACGGATCGTCAATCGGAGCATCTATAAAACCAGAAAATCTGCGGCTCTTCCTCATGCGCATCACATGTTCAGTAAATTTCCCATTGCTGGTATGCATTACAATATATAAAAATATATAGTTCCCTAATAGTGCATGCACCGCTGTTGATCGATCTGATTACTTGCGTACAGAAGATCTATACAGGATGATGTCAGGCAACAGTTATAAGAAACAAGTGCCTGCATAGCTTCTTATTCATAATGAATACCAGCATAAATGTTCCTTTTTTTTTGTCCAGCTGAAGATTATGCTAAACATTCTGTGGGCTCTTTGCACAGACCTGCCGCTGTATCAGCGCACAACATGGTGATTCGTGAGATATACCGGATACCAGGTACTGTAGAGTTGTATCCCATTTTTGTGCACTGATGCAGCGGCAGGCCTGTGTAAGGAGCCCACAGAATATGAACCATAGTCTTCAGCTGGACCATAGGTCATAGACCGCAGCTGGTCTCAGTTATATGGCACTGCTTCACATGGACACACTTTTTTCTGCCAGTAATCTAGTAGAGTTTTGTGAATATCACTTTTTAATAAATATTACTGCATACAATGTAGTATAAAACATTCTACTCGAGTCAGCTCATACAGATTTGCAAATGGCATACGATTGGTGGGCGTGTTAGCCTCAAGCACAGCTCAGCCCTTTCCTTGCGGAGCGTCAGCACCACCCAAAGTAATATCAGGAGTAGGAAATGGAAAGATTAAAGTACTTATTTTTTCTTTTCAATTTCATTAGCTCAGGCATTTACTATTCATATACTGAATACCAAGTAGAGACTCACAAAAGGTTTGTGAATATCTACTGGAAGTATGCACCTGTAAGCACTCTCAGCCTAGACTGTAGGGCAGTCACTCCTGTATTCACATAAATAGAGCTTGTTGCACAGCCAACAGCATCAACATTCAGATCACACATCACACACAACCATCACGATTTGAGTAGTATATTTACAGATTTCTCATAAATAATGCATGTTCACACAGGATCACTAGTGCTAGGTTTATTAATTGTTGGCATTTCTATTGTTGTTTGACACTTTCACTTACACAACACGAACACTTTCTCTTTTGTATTATCAAAATGCATAACAGTAGTATAATTAGCGTATTTGTCTGTCAATCTGTTCATCACATAACTTTGTGCTGCCAATGCTGTTTAAGAATGACATGAAGACAACGTCTTTATACAACGATGCTTATAGACAAGATTATATATTACAGTGTGGGACTTAATACCTCTAAGAAATAACAGAAATCGCAATGACATACAAAGCATAATAAAAGATCAACTAGAGTGGCTTTTCCAAGAAACCTAAGACAGGAGAATACGATCATTTAGTTAAATTCAATGACAGCTCCCGATACACATAATAATATTTCATGATTGGGACTCTGAGCTGCCAATTTGCTTGCTCTGTCCCGGTTTACCCGGCATATACTCCCAAACAATCGGCGGCTCGCCGCCTTTGACAAAGCCCAGATGGGCGAAACTAGTCAGGAGTTACAGTGAGCGTTTGGGCGCTCAGTTTTTAACAAGCCTAGCACTACCGATGTTAATCTAGACCACTTACACTAACAGCTATACTCAGTTAATTTGTTGAATAGTCTGGGTTGTGCCGTAGTTACTAACTTAAATATACAGGCATCCTCTGTTCACCCTTGTGTTACGTACTGGACACATGCTGCACAAAGTCCTTACTTACATTTACCGTTTTTTAGGCAATATATTAGCCCTGTCATGTAGCAACTAGAATCAATATAATCACAATGTTCCTCTGCATTGAAGGTATACCTTGATACAATTGTGACTCACATTGGCAACATATGGTAACTGTTGTCCCCAAACAAATACACTGTACCTGGCGAATTTAAATATATTATGTGATCTGTTGCTCAAGAAGGACTAACCAGCAGCCATAATTAACGTATATTGAGAAGGGATACAGCTGTCTAACTAAAGGCGCTATTACTGTCATTCAGAGCTATCCTGATATTTAGATATCCTTACTTAGGGTGTATGTAATATAATTATAGAATTTATACACCAATTGGATACGCTAATATACTATAGCTGGGATCTTATAGCACAAGTACAGGGATACATATTTATTTACCATAGGCAGATGATACTATAGTTATTTTCCCTCTTGTTGTGCAAAGAGTGTCTGATTACATTTGAGTGCTAGTGTCGACTTTAATGTGTTTGTTACCCTTATTTTAAGTGTAGATTACAATAAAAGTTAAATTTTATTTATTTAATTCTGGAGTGACTGCCCTACAGTCTAGGCTGAGAGTGCTTACAGGTGCATACTTCCAGTAGATATTCACAAACCTTTTGTGAGTCTCTACTTAGTATTCATTATTCTATTTTATGCATTTAGCACCATTCCCTATATAACTGACGTTTGACTAATGATAAAGCATTATTTTTGTTAAATTATTATAAAGGGAAAAAGCCCTAGTGGTGCCATTGTTCTTGTGTAGCAACATTTACTATTCATATTTTGATCTGTGATTTCTCTGTATACACTGGCCCTTTAACAATTGCCCATAAAGGTGGACGGTAGAAATTAGGCTTGCCAGGTGTCTGTTATTTGACTGGACAGTCCGGTATTTTAGGTTTCTGCCCGGTAAAATGTGTTAAAGAAAACTGGACACAGGCAGCTGTTAAGATGATTTAAGTGTTTTCATATTTTTACTGGTCCGGGCTGCATTCGGCTATAGCCAACCTATACCCAGCGTGTTCCAATACCTCCACCCACAACCTGCATGGGGCATCCATACTAGCCTGCTTCTCAGCTGGAGCAGGACCCCGGACTACAAGCATCCTGTGCGTACTGTGACAGGCGTCACGTGATCACGCATGTGACGTCACATCAGTGAGAAGACCCACGCTGACACATGCTGCTATGTGAATTCACTTCAGCAAGCAAGATTACTTTTGCAGCGCCAGCCTCACAGCCTGAAAGATTAGATCAGACTAGAGTCTGACTAGATCAGACTATATATATATATATATATACATATACATATATATATATATATATATATATATATATATATATATATATATATATATATATATATACATACATACACACACACACACACACACACTACACAATATTATTATATTATACATACATTATTTAATATACATATTGTCTGGGACAAGCCCAGGTACCACATCAAGGTCCTTTCCAATACCTGGGACCCTAAAACAGCCACACAATGCAAGCTCTCAAATCCAAACAAACTGGGAACAAGGGAAGGGTGCACAAGCTTTTGTAATCACCCTAGACATATACAAAACACGGAAGGGGACTGCACTCTCATACTGGACCGGGTACACATCCCATGACCCTGTAACATGTTCAGCCCTGGGTGCTCACGGGCACTCACAGGAAGCTGTGCTGTCCCCAGAGTCACAGGCAGTTAACCCCAGACAGGTCTGGGTGCAAGAACCATAGGGAAAATTACAAAACAAATTAATACAACACACAGAGAAAGTCCAGCACTCACTTACAAGCTTCTCAGCTAAGATTTAAAAGCAAAAATGGAAAGGTTAGTTACCGCATCTGGCCAAATGGGACAAGCCCAGGTACCACATCAAGGTCCTTTCCAATACCTGGGACCCTAAAACAGCCACACAATGCAAGCTCTCAAATCCAAACAAACTGGGAACAAGGGAAGGGTGCACAGCCTTATGTAATCACCCTAGACATACAAAACACGGAATTGGACTGCACTCTCATACCAGACCAGGTACACATCCTATGACCCTGTGACATGCTCAGCCCTGGGTGCTCACGGTCACTCACAGGAAGCTGTGCTGTCCCCAGAGTCACAGGCAGTTAACCCTAGACATGTCTAGGGTGATAACAAACCTGTGCACCCTTCCCTTGATAGCGACTTCTCATCACAACTTACAACATTTGGCTGAGCACTACACAAAACACCAAAATGGATTTTATAACAGGGAATATCATGCTGAAGCACGTTTCTTTGACTAACCCTTCCTACTCATCTCATAGTTTCAATATATTTTAAAGTAAAATGCGTAACAAAAAATTTAAATATGTTTACCTCCTGTCTTTCTATATCCATGTTCCATACTACAATGCCGCCGTCAGCACTGCACGATATCAGCTGTCGCGAATGGTGGGCATAGGAGATGGACTGAATTTTATCACTGTAAAAGAAGCATATAATAATCTAAAATTTTAGAAAAAAAAACATAAAAAAAAAAAATGAGCTCTGAAGGGAGTAGACCACTACATTTAAGATTCAATGTTAATCATAATAGTCACATTATAGAATGCATTTTAGTGGTTTATGACAGAGATGCAATTTCATGAAATCAAATCTAAAATCAATCTGTGGACTCCGCCCTTTGAAAAACTATTTCCGATTTGTATTCCCCACTGCTTTGGCCAATTAGGGAAAGATGTAAATGGTCAATGTAAATTTGTATCTAAGAAACCTGTGACCCTAGCAACTAGGCTAGCACCTAGCTTAGTACAGAAAATGAGAAAAGATCACACTTGGTTGACCACAAAGGGCAACTTTAAATTTGGGGCTAGGGGATGCTTGACTTGTGGTATGATAGATTTGACTAAATAAGTTAGATCTACAACAGATAACTCCCATTATATTATTGAGTTGTATGCCAATTGTAAAACAACATTTGTGGTGTATCTGTTGGGAGTGCTTGATTTGCCACTGTCAGTATGTTGGGAAAACTACTAGGCAGATGGGCATTATGGCTCGTGAAAATTATAACGATGTGAAGAACTACAATAAAGATTCTACAGTAGTCCAGCACTTCAATGAAGTACACTTTACAAATGTTGGCAAGTTTTCAATTAAGACAATTGATATGGTAAAAATGCCAATCAGAGGTGGAAATAAATAAAAAAAAATTGGATAAAAAGGAGTTATACTGGATATTTAAATTAAAAACGAGGATTCCTAGCGGAATGAACAAAGAATGGGACATTAGCTATTTTGTATAAACTATTAGTTCCCATTATATTATATAAGTGTTCAGTAAATATTTTATGAAGCCTGATGAAACAGCCATTGGCTGAGAAACGTGTTGCCTGTAATTTTAATCTTTTTATTAAAAGTCAATTTTAGCATTTGAACACTTGCTGCTCTTTCTTTGGAATTTTTTGCCTTTTATCTGAGGATAATCACTATCCGGATCACTGTGGGACCCTCTGAACTACTGCCTCTATTTGGATGCCTTGCCACAAGTCTGTTGGGTGACTGAATTGATCCCTTCCTGCTCCTATAGCATCAAAGGAGGTGCTTTCCATATTGTGAGTACCATTCTTATCACTTTTTGATCCTGTCACCTTGTACCAACAATACTAGGCCATATAGGCACCTGTGTCCCTTCTCTGTCCATACAGACATCATTTCCTGTGTGGGAAGTTGGTCTTCTGGGTGACCGAATAGATCCCAGACTGCCTCTGTAGCACTGATTGAGGTGCTCTTCCAAATGTGAGTCCTTTTCTTATTCTAAGATCTACAAGTTTTGGACCTAACAATATTGGGCCATGTGGCGCTTCTGTTCTTTCTTGTTTCTTTAGATTGTAGTTCCCATTTTATGAGTGGAGGTTAAAAGCAGTGTAGTGTAGTTTAGAGTATATAATCGTACACACTAACTTCTATATTAATACATTTCACAATACTTAACCTTCAATTATAGGATCTTTGTGATATACTTGTGTGGTATGTTATAGCTATGTTGTTGTTTTTTGTAATGTCCTGTTAATGTTAATTTTAAGAACCTGTAACCTAAAATACTGTTATGTTTCTTTCCATCATATCAGCTAATTATAAGTATCGATAACGCATTACATGTAGAAGTTTTCTTTTATATAAAAAAAGTTGTTTCTTATATTTAGTGAATTGGATTAATTCATTTATTGTTTAAATTTATTTGTGCAGATAGTGTACATGATTCAGACCCATATATGTATACATTGAGTCAGTGTTTTTATTTGTGCTCTATGCTTGATTTAAGTATGGGCAAGTTTGAGGGCATTTGGTGCCCTATATAAGGGTGTCTTATGTACACTAAGTCTATGATTAAGCGCCACTAGCGGGCACGAAAAGCGTCAGACTGCCTTTTTTTGGTCAGCCTGTCTGCCTTGGTATGCACCTGTCATTTGGTAGGTTCAAATAAATTTTTATATATTTTGAATGACCCATTGTGCAGCCATTTCCTCATTGTGCTTATTTAACAAAGGTCTGTCGGACAGTGCAGATGAGGCTGGCATGTACTACTACATACGGGGAGTAAAGCAAACTAACACACAATGCACGGTATACCGCAGTATTCACGCACAACACGTCCAGCCGCACATACTGTTATCACTCACAGTTATGCACTAAGATCCCGCGCACATATCTTCAGCACCGTCATCAAAATAGGGAGTCGGCAATTCCCGGAACCCCGCCCACACATCTCTAACCCGCCCACACATCTCCAGTAAGATAAAACACACTATGCCTAACGTCCGCCCAAAAAAGTACAGGAGTATAATACTATAATTGCAGCAGCACTATCGGTCCATTACAGGTCTCAGAATACTTATTCTAGGTCCCCTCTCTTGATTTTGACTTTAACATCCTGAATCCCAGTTCTCAGCTCCTTTAACCAACGCTTGTTGTTATAAAAAAATAAATACATCTGTTTTTATTGGAACATCTGTCCCCAAGTCAAGTTGGTTGAGAAGGCAGTATAGTATGTGTGCTGTGCTTATGATCTGATTTTTGTTAAGTACGAAATACAGGGCTAATAAAAACGCTGCCTCGTACGTGACAAGCTGCCAAAAATAATATGTTGTGAACATAGTAAATGTGACAGCTCATCTGTCCCAACGTAGCTGGGTGGCATTTTGGAGGAGTGGTGAGGCTATCCTTGGTGGAGTTTAGTAGACGTGGGAGGTATCCTGGGCGGGCGTTAGGCATAGTGTGTTTTATCTTACTGGAGATGTGTGGGCGGGGTTCCGGGAATTGCCGACTCCCTATTTTGATGACGGTGCTGAAGATATGTGCGTGACATCTTAGTGCATAACTGTGAGTGATAACAGTATGTGCGGCTGGACTTGTTGTGCGTGAATACTGTGGTATACCGTGCATTGTGTGTTAGTTTGCTTTACTCCCCGTATGTAGTAGTACATGCCAGCAGCCTCCCCCTTGTAGCTTGTGACTAATAAGCACGGTGCTCTACTAGTTATCAAAGTTTACATTGCATATAATGTACAATATACGCAATATTCTCCAAGCTTTTGTGCACGTCTCGTTTGCTCAATTATCCCCTTAGCGATATGCTATGTTGCAGCATTGTGGGCTGTGCGTGAGTATGAGCATTGAATATGGGCATTATAGCTATGTTAGAAAGCATGATCATACTCGCGCACAGCCCACAATGCTGCAACACATAATAACAGCCAACTTGTGGGGCTCAGTCTGAAAACGGAGGGGGACAGCTGGCAGGCAAGTAAACAATTAGAAGGGGGAACAGGGTGCTTGGCACGGGGCCCAGTGAGTGAGATTCCCTATTCCCCTGCACAGTTGAACAGTCAGGGAGGGGATTGTAATTGACATGTATTAGCAGTTCCAGCATGGGGGCTGGCTATAAGGACACTAGCTAGGGAGCGAGGAAAAACACCTCGCTTTGTAGCTAGTGTGTCCTACAAACGTATTCTTATGGAGAGAAACTTTGTCATTAATTTTAGAAGCTTTAGCAGAAAAAATGCTAATACATGTCAATTACAAACTTTATATTCTTTGAATTCTTTATTTAAATACCCCATATTTTTTTGAGTGCATAATGTCCCTTTAAGCGTTATTACTAGTACTTTATTATGTATATATTTTGTATTAGTTTGAAAATCATACAATTGTGTAGGTCCAGTTGCATTGCACTGGGTAGTTATTGTGCCTTTGTGGGGTCGGTATCCCCAATTAGTACTGGGTTTCACACCCTACTGACTGTCACTTCCCAAATGGATAACTTCACACAGTCTGCTTTTTAGTGATGTTCTCAATTTTATTGATTAAAGGACCAGTCAACACTGTAGATTTGCATAATCAACAAATGCATGATAAGAAGACAATGCAATAGCACTTAGTCTGAACTTAAAATGAGTAGTAGATTTTTGTTAATTAAATTGCAAAGAATATACTCAAAAGAATATACTTATAATGGTCCAGCATGACTGTGCCCTTGTGCACAAAGTGATGTCCATGATATCATAGTTTTAAAGAGTTTTGTGTGAAGGAACTTGAGTGATCTGTACAAAGACCTGACCTTAAAGCTATTGAACACCTTTGTTTAACATCAGTGCCTGACCTCATAAATGCTCTTTTGTCGAAAGTCTTCTCAGAAGAGTGGGGGGGGGGGGCACTCCATATTAATGCACATGGATTTAAAATGTTATGTACAACATGCTCATATAAGTATTTGTGTGTATAATATACATATATTTTATAAAGGTACTAAAGTAAAATATAACACTTACAAGTAACGCGATTCTCAGTAATATTTAGTCACACAGGAAAGTGGTACAATAAAAAAAAAAAAAAGGTACATACTTTTTCAAATAAACATTGTATCACCATGCTATGTGTATGAGGAATTACTGGCTTATAAACCAACTACAGCGCTTCTGTGCAGGTATAATAACATAATATGGCTGCAGAATCCAGTGTATGTGTCTAAGTTGTTTGCTTCCACAGAAGTCTTGCTGAACACTGCCAAGAAGGTTCCTAAGCAACCATCATTACTGGAACTTCTTGGAAGGTTCCCTGTGGGACTGTTTACAAAAATGAACAAATGATTGAGTACAGATGACACCTTTATTAAAAAAATGAAAATAGAGTGATTTAATAAGTAAACCACTAGTCAGCTTAAAACGGCACAAAGGATGACATAATTAGATTTTATTTTAAAAATCAGTTTGATATTACAGTATTAATACTAATGATGGTATAGTTTTGCTTAATTGCAGTGCACATACTTACTTATGTCCCTGTAGTTCTACTGCGGTGCCTTTTCGTCCTCCAATATCCCACATGATGATAGAATGGTCAGAACTTCCCGAATACAAAAGTCTCTGGACTGGATCCCAGCATAGTGCAGTCACTCCAGCTGTAAGACAACAATAAGCAAAGCTGTCTTACTGAAAAAGCTCACATTATTATTATAAAGGGGGAACCAGCAGAATAGACGCTCCTAATAAGCTTGCTAAAAAAAAGCTATGCATAAATATATAAAGCATTCACACTGCATATACAATGCAAGTCATAACTAGTTGATTTAGTTAAAGCATAGCCATGCATGTCTGAAAAAGCACAAACTATAAAACCGGAGGGATTTAGTAAATGTCCACAAAGAAGACCATGTGGCTATCATAACTGCAATATTGAAGCTTCTGAGCAGGAGTATGGGCATGTGACCATGTGATCAACGTCACATACACAGTAAAAGCTTCCACTAAAACAGTTACAGCTTTAAAAGGACAGTCTAGTCACAATTAAACTGTCATGATTCAGATAGGGTATGCAATTTTAAACAACTTTCCAATTCACTTTTATCATCAAATTTGCTTAGTTCTCTTGGTATTCTTAGCTGAAAGCTAAATCTAGGTAGGCTCATACCCTTGAAGGCCGCCTCTTATCTCAATGCATTTTACATTTTATCACAGCTAGAGGACGTTAGTTCATGTGTGCCATATAGCTAACACTGTGCTCATGCCGGTGGAGTTACTTATGAGAAGGCACTGATTAGCTAAAATGCAAGTCTGTCAAAAGAACTGAAATAACAGAATTTATGTTTACCTGATAAATTTCTTTCTCCAACGGTGTGTCCGGTCCACGGCGTCATCCTTACTTGTGGGATATTCTCTTCCCCAACAGGAAATGGCAAAGAGCCCAGCAAAGCTGGTCACATGATCCCTCCTAGGCTCCGCCTACCCCAGTCATTCGACCGACGTTAAGGAGGAATATTTGCATAGGAGAAACCATATGGTACCGTGGTGACTGTAGTTAAAGAAAATAAATTATCAGACCTGATTAAAAAACCAGGGCGGGCCGTGGACCGGACACACCGTTGGAGAAAGAAATTTATCAGGTAAACATAAATTCTGTTTTCTCCAACATAGGTGTGTCCGGTCCACGGCGTCATCCTTACTTGTGGGAACCAATACCAAAGCTTTAGGACACGGATGAAGGGAGGGAGCAAATCAGGTCACCTAAATGGAAGGCACCACGGCTTGCAAAACCTTTCTCCCAAAAATAGCCTCAGAAGAAGCAAAAGTATCAAACTTGTAAAATTTGGTAAAAGTGTGCAGTGAAGACCAAGTCGCTGCCCTACATATCTGATCAACAGAAGCCTCGTTCTTGAAGGCCCATGTAGAAGCCACAGCCCTAGTGGAATGAGCTGTGATTCTTTCGGGAGGCTGCCGTCCGGCAGTCTCGTAAGCCAATCTGATGATGCTTTTAATCCAAAAAGAGAGAGAGGTAGAAGTTGCTTTTTGACCTCTCCTTTTACCTGAATAAACAACAAACAAGGAAGATGTTTGTCTAAAATCCTTTGTAGCATCTAAATAGAATTTTAGAGCGCGAACAACATCCAAATTGTGCAACAAACGTTCCTTCTTTGAAACTGGTTTCGGACACAGAGAAGGTACGATAATCTCCTGGTTAATGTTTTTGTTAGAAACAACTTTTGGAAGAAAACCAGGTTTAGTACGTAAAACCACCTTATCTGCATGGAACACCAGATAAGGAGGAGAACACTGCAGAGCAGATAATTCTGAAAGTCTTCTAGCAGAAGAAATTGCAACTAAAAACAAAACTTTCCAAGATAATAACTTAATATCAACGGAATGTAAGGGTTCAAACGGAACCCCCTGAAGAACTGAAAGAACTAAATTGAGACTCCAAGGAGGAGTCAAAGGTTTGTAAACAGGCTTGATTCTAACCAGAGCCTGAACAAAGGCTTGAACATCTGGCACAGCTGCCAGCTTTTTGTGAAGTAACACCGACAAGGCAGAAATCTGTCCCTTCAGGGAGCTTGCAGATAATCCTTTTTCCAATCCTTCTTGAAGGAAGGATAGAATCCTAGGAATCTTAACCTTGTCCCAAGGGAATCCTTTAGATTCACACCAACAGATATATTTTTTCCAAATTTTGTGGTAAATCTTTCTAGTTACAGGCTTTCTGGCCTGAACAAGAGTATCGATAACAGAATCTGAGAATCCTCGCTTCGATAAAATCAAGCGTTCAATCTCCAAGCAGTCAGCTGGAGTGAAACCAGATTCGGATGTTCGAACGGACCCTGAACAAGAAGGTCTCGTCTCAAAGGTAGCTTCCAAGGTGGAGCCGATGACATATTCACCAGATCTGCATACCAAGTCCTGCGTGGCCACGCAGGAGCTATCAAGATCACCGACGCCCTCTCCTGATTGATCCTGGCTACCAGCCTGGGGATGAGAGGAAATGGCGGGAACACATAAGCTAGTTTGAAGGTCCAAGGTGCTACTAGTGCATCCACTAGAGCCGCCTTGGGATCCCTGGATCTGGCCCCGTAGCAAGGAACTTTGAAGTTCTGACGAGAGGCCATCAGATCCATGTCTGGAATGCCCCACAGGTGAGTGACTTGGGCAAAGATTTCCGGATGGAGTTCCCACTCCCCCGGATGCAATGTCTGACGACTCAGAAAATCCGCTTCCCAATTTTCCACTCCTGGGATGTGGATAGCAGACAGGTGGCAGGAGTGAGACTCCGCCCATAGAATGATTTTGGTCACTTCTTCCATCGCTAGGGAACTCCTTGTTCCCCCCTGATGGTTGATGTACGCAACAGTTGTCATGTTGTCTGATTGAAACCGTATGAACTTGGTCCTCGCTAGCTGAGGCCAAGCCTTGAGAGCATTGAATATCGCTCTCAGTTCCAGAATATTTATCGGTAGAAGAGATTCTTCCCGAGACCAAAGACCCTGAGCTTTCAGGGATCCCCAGACCGCGCCCCAGCCCATCAGACTGGCGTCGGTCGTGACAATGACCCACTCTGGTCTGCGGAATGTCATCCCTTGTGACAGGTTGTCCAGGGACAGCCACCAACGGAGTGAGTCTCTGGTCCTCTGATTTACTTGTATCTTCGGAGACAAGTCTGTATAGTCCCCATTCCACTGACTGAGCATGCACAGTTGTAATGGTCTTAGATGAATGCGCGCAAAAGGAACTATGTCCATTGCCGCTACCATCAACCCGATCACTTCCATGCACTGAGCTATGGAAGGAAGAGGAACGGAATGAAGTATCCGACAAGAGTCTAGAAGTTTTGTTTTTCTGACCTCTGTCAGAAAAATCCTCATTTCTAAGGAGTCTATAATTGTTCCCAAGAAGGGAACCCTTGTTGACGGGGATAGAGAACTCTTTTCCACGTTCACTTTCCATCCGTGAGATCTGAGAAAGGCCAGGACGATGTCCGTGTGAGCCTTTGCTTGAGGAAGGGACGACGCTTGAATCAGAATGTCGTCCAAGTAAGGTACTACCGCAACGCCCCTTGGTCGTAGCACAGCTAGAAGGGACCCTAGTACCTTTGTGAAAATCCTTGGAGCAGTGGCTAATCCGAAAGGAAGCGCCACGAACTGGTAATGTTTGTCCAGGAATGCGAACCTTAGGAACCGATGATGTTCCTTGTGGATAGGAATATGTAGATACGCATCCTTTAAATCCACCGTGGTCATGAATTGACCTTCCTGGATGGAAGGAAGAATAGTTCGAATGGTTTCCATCTTGAACGATGGAACCTTGAGAAACTTGTTTAAGATCTTGAGATCTAAGATTGGTCTGAACGTTCCCTCTTTTTTGGGAACTATGAACAGATTGGAGTAGAACCCCATCCCTTGTTCTCTTAATGGAACTGGATGAATCACTCCCATTTTTAACAGGTCTTCTACACAATGTAAGAACGCCTGTCTTTTTATGTGGTCTGAAGACAACTGAGACCTGTGGAACCTCCCCCTTGGGGGAAGTCCCTTGAATTCCAGAAGATAACCTTGGGAGACTATTTCTAGCGCCCAAGGATCCAGAACATCTCTTGCCCAAGCCTGAGCGAAGAGAGAGAGTCTGCCCCCCACCAGATCCGGTCCCGGATCGGGGGCCAACATTTCATGCTGTCTTGGTAGCAGTGGCAGGTTTCTTGGCCTGCTTTCCCTTGTTCCAGCCTTGCATTGGTCTCCAAGCTGGCTTGGCTTGAGAAGTATTACCCTCTTGCTTAGAGGACGTAGCACTTTGGGCTGGTCCGTTTTTACGAAAGGGACGAAAATTAGGTCTATTTTTTGCCTTGAAAGGCCGATCCTGAGGAAGGGCGTGGCCCTTACCCCCAGTGATATCAGAGATAATCTCTTTCAAGTCAGGGCCAAACAGCGTTTTCCCCTTGAAAGGAATGTTTAGTAGCTTGTTCTTGGAAGACGCATCAGCCGACCAAGATTTCAACCAAAGCGCTCTGCGCGCCACAATAGCAAACCCAGAATTCTTAGCCGCTAACCTAGCCAATTGCAAAGTGGCGTCTAGGGTGAAAGAATTAGCCAATTTGAGAGCATTGATTCTGTCCATAATCTCCTCATAAGGAGGAGAATCACTATCGAGCGTCTTTATCAGCTCATCGAACCAGAAACATGCGGCTGTAGCGACAGGGACAATGCATGAAATTGGTTGTAGAAGGTAACCCTGCTGAACAAACATCTTTTTAAGCAAACCTTCTAATTTTTTATCCATAGGATCTTTGAAAGCACAACTATCCTCTATGGGTATAGTGGTGCGTTTGTTTAAAGTGGAAACCGCTCCCTCGACCTTGGGGACTGTCTGCCATAAGTCCTTTCTGGGGTCGACCATAGGAAACAATTTTTTAAATATGGGGGGAGGGACGAAAGGAATACCGGGCCTTTCCCATTCTTTATTAACAATGTCCGCCACCCGCTTGGGTATAGGAAAAGCTTCTGGGAGCCCCGGCACCTCTAGGAACTTGTCCATTTTACATAGTTTCTCTGGGATGACCAACTTTTCACAATCATCCAGAGAGGATAATACCTCCTTAAGCAGAATGCGGAGATGTTCCAACTTAAATTTAAATGCAATCACATCAGGTTCAGCCTGTTGAGAAATGTTCCCTGAATCAGTAATTTCTCCCTCAGACAAAACCTCCCTGGCCCCATCAGACTGGGTTAGGGGCCCTTCAGAGATATTAATATCAGCGTCGTCATGCTCTTCAGTATCTAAAACAGAGCAGCCACGCTTACGCTGACAAGGGTTCATTTTGGCTAAAATGTTTTTGACAGAATTATCCATTACAGCCGTTAATTGTTGCATAGTAAGGAGTATTGGCGCGCTAGATGTACTAGGGGCCTCCTGAGTGGGCAAGACTCGTGTAGACGAAGGAGGGAATGATGCAGTACCATGCTTACTCCCCTCACTTGAGGAATCATCTTGGGCATCATTGTCATTATCACATAAATCACATTTATTTAAATGAATAGGAATTCTGGCTTCCCCACATTCAGAACACAGTCTATCTGGTAGTTCAGACATGTTAAACAGGCATAAACTTGATAACAAAGTACAAAAACGTTTTAAAATAAAACCGTTACTGTCACTTTAAATTTTAAACTGAACACACTTTATTACTGCAATTGCGAAAAAACATGAAGGAATTGTTCAAAATTCACCAAATTTTCACCACAGTGTCTTAAAGCCTTAAAAGTATTGCACACCAAATTTGGAAGCTTTAACCCTTAAAATAACGGAACCGGAGCCGTTTTAAACTTTAACCCCTTTACAGTCCCTGGTATCTGCTTTGCTGAGACCCAACCAAGCCCAAAGGGGAATACGATACCAAATGACGCCTTCAGAAAGTCTTTTCTAAGTATCAGAGCTCCTCTCACATGCGACTGCATGCCATGCCTCTCAAAAACAAGTGCGCCACACCGGCGCGAAAATGAGGCTCTGCTTAAGCTTTGGGAAAGCCCCTAAGGAATAAGGTGTCTAATACAGTGCCTGCCGATATTATTATATCAAAATACCCAGATAAAATGATTCCTCAAGGCTAAATATGTGTTAATAATGAATCGATTTAGCCCAGAAACAGTCTACAGTCTTAATAAGCCCTTGTGAAGCCCTTATTTATGATCGTAATAAACATGGCTTACCGGATCCCATAGGGAAAATGACAGCTTCCAGCATTACATCGTCTTGTTAGAATGTGTCATACCTCAAGCAGCAAGAGACTGCACACTGTTCCCCCAACTGAAGTTAATTGCTCCCAACAGTCCTGTGTGGAACAGCCATGGATTTTAGTTACGGTTGCTAAAATCATTTTCCTCATACAAACAGAAATCTTCATCTCTTTTCTGTTTCTGAGTAAATAGTACATACCAGCACTATTTCAAAATAACAAACTCTTGATTGAATAATAAAAACTACAGTTAAACACTAAAAAACTCTAAGCCATCTCCGTGGAGATGTTGCCTGTACAACGGCAAAGAGAATGACTGGGGTAGGCGGAGCCTAGGAGGGATCATGTGACCAGCTTTGCTGGGCTCTTTGCCATTTCCTGTTGGGGAAGAGAATATCCCACAAGTAAGGATGACGCCGTGGACCGGACACACCTATGTTGGAGAAAAGGGGGCTGTTTGCAGAGGCTTAGATACAAGGTAACCACAGAGGTAAAAAGTATATTACTATAGCCGTTTTGGTTATGCAAACCTGGGGAATAAGTAATAAAGGGATTATCTATTTTTTTTAAATAATGAAAATTCTGGAATAGACTTTTCTTAACTAGACAACCCCAAAGCTAATGTGCATTTCCGTTTTAACATAGTAACATAGTAGATAAGGATGAAAAAAGACCGAAGTCCATCGAGTTCAACCTATACAAATCTAAAATAAATAAAGATTTTCAATTTAAAAAACATAATTTATGTAATAACTTACCTGATAAATTCATTTCTTTCATATTAGCAAGAGTCCATGAGCTAGTGACGTATGGGATATACATTCCTACCAGGAGGGGCAAAGTTTCCCAAACCTTAAAATGCCTATAAATACACCCCTCACCACACCCACAATTCAGTTTAACGAATAGCCAAGAAGTGGGGTGATAAGAAAAAAGTGCGAAAGCATATAAAATAAGGAATTGGAATAATTGTGCTTTATACAAAAAAATCATAACCACCACAAAAAAGGGCGGGCCTCATGGACTCTTGCTAATATGAAAAATGAATTTATCAGGTAAGTTCTTACATAAATTATGTTTTCTTTCATGTAATTAGCAAGAGTCCATGAGCTAGTGACGTATGGGATAATGATTACCCAAGATGTGGCTCTTTCCACGCAAGAGTCACTAGAGAGGGAGGGATAAAATAAAGACAGCCAATTCCTGCTGAAAATAATCCACACCCAAAATAAAGTTTAATGAAAAACAAACTGAAACCGCTGCCTGAAGTACTTTTCTACCAAAAACTGCTTCAGAAGAAGAAAATACATCAAAATGGTAGAATTTAGTAAAAGTATGCAAAGAGGACCAAGTTGCTGCTTTGCAAATCTGATCAACCGAAGATTCATTCCTAAACGCCCAGGAAGTAGAAACTGACCTAGTAGAATGAGCTGTAATCCTTTGAGGCGGAGTTTTACCCGACTCGACATAGGCATGATGAATTAAAGATTTCAACCAAGATGCCAAAGAAATGGCAGAAGCTTTCTGGCCTTTTCTAGAACCGGAAAAGATAGACTAGAAGTCTTCAACATAATATTTCAAAGCTCTAACAACATCCAAAGAATGCAACGATTTCTCCTTAGAATTCTTAGGATTAGGACATAATGAGGGAACTACAATTTCTCTACTAATGTTGTTGGAATTCACAACCTTAGGTAAAAATTCAAAAGAAGTTCGCAACACCGCCTTATCCTGATGAAAAATCAGAAAAGGAGACTCACAAGAAAGAGCAGATTATTCAGAGACTCTTCTGGCAGAAGAGATCGCCAAAAGGAACAAAACTTTCCAAGAAAGTAATTTAATGTCCAATGAATGCATGGGTTCAAAAGGAGGAGCTTGAAGAACCCCCAGAACCAAATTCAAACTCCAAGGAGGAGAAATTGACTTAATGACAGGTTTTATACGAACCAAAGCTTGTACAAAACAACGAATATCAGGAAGATTAGCAATCTTTCTGTGAAAAAGAACAGAAAGAGCAGAGATTTGTCCTTTCAAAGAACTTGCGGATAAACCTTTATCTAAACCATCCTGAAGAAACTGTAAAATTCTCGGAATTCTAAAAGAATGCCAAGAAAAATGATGAGAAAGACACCAAGAAATATAAGTCTTCCAGACTCTATAATATATCTCTCTGGATACAGATTTACGAGCCTGTAACATAGTATTAATCACAGAGTCAGAGAAACCTCTTTGACCAAGAATCAAGCGTTCAATCTCCATACCTTTAAATTTAAGGATTTGAGATCCTGATGGAAAAAAGGACCTTGCGACAGAAGGTCTGGTCTTAGCGGAAGAGTCCACGGATGGCAAGAGGCCATCCGGACAAGATCCGCATACCAAAACCTGTGAGGCCATGCCGGAGCTACCAGCAGAACAAACGAGCATTCCTTCAGAATCTTGGAGATTACTCTTGGAAGAAGAACTAGAGGCGGAAAGATATAGGCAGGATGATACTTCCAAGGAAGTGATAATGCATCCACTGCTTCCGCCTGAGGATCCCGGGATCTGGACAGATACCTGGGAAGTTTCTTGTTTAGATGAGACGCCATCAGATCTATTTCTGGAAGCTCCCACATTTGAACAATCTGAAGAAATACCTCTGGGTGAAGAGACCATTCGCCCGGATGCAACGTTTGGCGACTGAGATAATCCGCTTCCCAATTGTCTATACCTGGTATATGAACCGCAGAGATTAGACAGGAGCTGGATTCCGCCCAAACCAGAATTCGAGATACTTCTTTCATAGCCAAAGGACTGTGAGTCCCTCCTTGATGATTGATGTATGCCACAGTTGTGACATTGTCTCTCTGAAAACAAATGAACGATTCTCTCTTCAGAAGAGGCCAAGACTGAAGAGCTCTGAAAATTGCACGGAGTTCCAAAATATTGATCGGTAATCTCACCCTCCTGAGATTCCCAAACTCCTTGTGCCGTCAGAGATCACCACACAGCTCCCCAACCTGTCAGACTTGCATCTGTTGAAATTACAGTCCAGGTCGGAAGAACAAAAGAAGCCCCCTGAATTAAACGATGGTGATCTGTCCACCACGTTAGACGTTAGAGTGTCGTACAATCGGATTTAAAGATATTAATTGAGATATCTTTGTGTAATCCCTGCACCATTGATTCAGCATACAGAGCTGAAGAGGTCGCATGTGAAAACGAGCAAAGGGGATCGCGTCCGATGCAGCAGTCATAAGACCTAGAATTTCCATGCATAAGGCTACCGAAGGGAATGATTGTGACTGAAGGTTTCGACAAGCTGAATTCAATTTTAGACGTCTCTTGTCTGTCAAAGACAGAGTCATGGACACTGAATCTATCTGGAAACCCAGAAAGGTTACCCTTGTCTGAGGAATCAATTAACTTTTTAGTGAATTGATCCTCCAACCATGATCTTGAAGAAACAACACAAGTCGATTTGTATGAGATTCTGCTAAATGTAAAGACTGAGCAAGTACCAAGATATCGTCCAAATAAGGAAATACCACAATACCCTGTTCTCTGATTACAGACAGAAGGGCACCGAGAACCTTTGTAAAAATTCTTGGAGCTGTAGCTAGGCCAAACGGCAGAGCCACAAACTGGTAATGCTTGTCCAAAAAAGAGAATCTCAGGAACTGATAATGATCTGGATGAATCGGAATATGCAGATATGCATCCTGTAAATCTATTGTGGACATATAATGCCCTTGCTGAACAAAAGGCAAGATAGTCCTTACAGTTACCATTTTGAACGTTGGTATCCTTACATAACGATTCAATATTTTTAGATCCAGAACTGGTCTGAAGGAATTCTCCTTCTTTGGTACAATGAAGAGATTTGAATAAAACCCCAGCCCCTGTTCCAGAACTGGAACTGGCATAATTACTCCAGCCAACTCTAGATCTGAAACACATTTCAGAAATGCTTGAGCTTTCACTGGATTTACTGGGACACGGGAAAGAAAAAATCTCTTTGCAGGAGGTCTTATCTTGAAACCAATTCTGTACCCTTCTGAAACAATGTTCTGAATCCAAAGATTGTGAACAGAATTGATCCAAATTTCTTTGAAAAAACGTAACCTGCCGCACCTTCATGTGGACTTAGAAGCTGGCTTTGCTTCATGTGGACTTAGAAGCTGGCTTTGCTTTTCTAGAAGGCTTGGATTTATTCCAGACTGGAGATGGTTTCCAAACTGAAACTGCTCCTGAGGATGAAGGATCAGGCTTTTGTTCTTTGTTGAAACGAAAGGAACGAAAACGATTATTAGCCCTGTTTTTACCCTTAGATTTTTTATCCTGTGGTAAAAAAGTTCCTTTCCCACCAGTAACAGTTGAGATAATAGAATCCAACTGAGAACCAAATAATTTGTTACCCTGGAAAGAAATGGAAAGTAGAGTCGATTTAGAAGACATATCAGCATTCCAAGTTTTAAGCCATAAAGCTCTTCTAGCTAAAATAGCTAGAGACATAAACCTGACATCAACTCTGATAATATCAAAAATGGCATAACAGATAAAATTATTAGCATGTTGAAGAAGAATAATAATATTATGAGAATCATGATCTGTTACTTGTTGCGCTAAAGTTTCCAACCAAAAAGTTGAAGCTGCAGCAACATCAGCCAATGATATAGCAGGTCTAAGAAGATTACCTGAACACAGATAAGCTTTTCTTAGAAAGGATTCAATTTTCCTATCTAAAGGATCCTTAAACGAAGTACCATCTGACGTAGGAATAGTAGTACGTTTAGCAAGGGTAGAAATAGCCCCATCAACTTTAGGGATTTTGTCCCAAAATTCTAATCTGTCAGACGGCACAGGATATAATTGCTTAAAACGTTTAGAAGGAGTAAATGAATTACCCAAATTATTCCATTCTCTGGAAATTACTTCAGAAAGAGCACCAGGAACAGGAAAAACTTCTGGAATAACCACAGGAGATTTAAAGACCTTATCTAAACGTTTAGATTTAGTATCAAGAGGACCAGAATCCTCAATTTCTAAAGCAATTAGTACTTCATTAAGTAAAGAACGAATAAATTCAATTTTAAATAAATATGAAGATTTATCAGCATCAATCTCTGAGACAGAATCCTCTGAACCAGAAGAGTCATTAGAATCAGAATGATGATGTTCATTTAAAAATTCATCTGTATAAAGAGAAGTTTTAAAAGATTTTTTATGTTTACTAGAAGGAGGAATAACAGACATAGCCTTCTTGATGGATTCAGAAACAAAATCTCTTATGTTATCAGGAACATTCTGAACATTAGATGTTGATGGAACTGCAACAGGTAATGGTACATTACTAAAGGAAATATTATCTGCATTAACAAGTTTGTCATGACAATTAATACAAACAACAGCTGGAGGAATAGCTACCAAAAGTTTACAGCAGATACACTTAGCTTTGGTAGTTCCAGCACCAGACAGCGATTTTCCTGAAGTATCTTCTGACTCAGATGCAACGTGAGACATCTTGCAATATGTAAGAGAAAAAACAACATATAAAGCAAAATTGATCAAATTCCTTAAATGACAGTTTCAGGAATGGGAAAAAATGCCAAGGAACAAGCTTCTAGCAACCAGAAGCAAAGAAAAAATGAGACTTAAATAATGTGGAGACAAAAGCGACGCCCATATTATTTTAGTGCCAAATAAGACGCCCACATTATTTGGTGCCTAAATGCTTTTGGCGCCAAAAATGACGCCACGTCCGGAACGCCAACATTTTTGGCGCAAAAGAACGTCAAAAAATGACGCAACTTCCGGCGACACGTATGACGCCGGAAACAGAAAAGATTTTTTTGCGCCAAAAAAGTCTGCGCCAAGAATGACGCAATAAAATGAAGCATTTTCAGCCCCCGCGAGCCTAACAGCCCACAGGGAAAAAGACTTACTTACCCCAGGACACTCATCTACATGTTTGTAGAAAGCCAAACCAGTACTGAAACGAAAATCAGCAGAGGTAATGGTATATATATATAAGAGTATATCGTCGATCTGAAAAGGGAGGTAAGAGATGAATCTCTACGACCGATAACAGAGAACCTATGAAATAGACCCCGTAGAAGGAGATCATTGAATTCAAACAGGCAATACTCTCCTCACATCCCTCTGACATTCACTGCACGCTGAGAGGAAAACCGGGCTCCAACCTGCTGCGGAGCACATATCAACGTAGAATCTAGCACAAACTTACTTCACCACCTCCATAGGAGGCAAAGTTTGTAAAACTGAATTGTGGGTGTGGTGAGGGGTGTATTTATAGGCATTTTAAGGTTTGGGAAACTTTGCCCCTCCTGGTAGGAATGTATATCCCATACGTCACTAGCTCATGGACTCTTGCTAATTACATGAAAGAAAAGGTGACTCATTTAATACTAGCAATCATATCCATGAATTTTGTTTATATATAGAAATGTATCCAGGCTATTTTTAAATGTATCTAGGGTATTTTCTCTATAATCATTCCGAAACCCCTGTAAAACGGCAACAATACTTCGTTTTTAGCTTTGCACAGACTAAAGACTTGGTTGATATGTTGTTTAAAAAAATTTAAGACAAGTTTTAAGAAAATAAGCAGGTTTCAATGAGATATAAAAAAATGTTTGTTAAAAGATTTTCAATTTAAAAAACATAATTTATGTAATAACTTACCTGATAAATTCATTTCTTTCATATTAGCAAGAGTCGCTGAGCTAGTGACGTATGGGATATACATTCCTACCAAAAGGGGCAAAGTTTCCCAAACCTCAAAATGCCTATAAATACACCCCTCACCACACCCACAAATCAGTTTAACGTATAGCCAAGAAGTGGGGTGATAAGAAAAAAAGTGCGAAAGCATAAAAAATAAGGAATTGGAATAATTGTGCTTTATACAAAAAAATCAAAACCACCACAAAAAAAGGGTGGGCCTCATGGACTCTTGCTAATATGAAAGAAATGAATGAGTCCATGAGCTAGTGACGTATGGGATAATGACTACCCAAGATGTGGATCTTCCACGCAAGAGTCACTAGAGAGGGAGGGATAAAATAAAGACAGCCAATTCCGCTGAAAATAATCCACACCCAAAATAAAGTTTAAATCTTATAATGAAAAAAACTGAAATTATAAGCAGAAGAATCAAACTGAAACAGCTGCCTGAAGTACTTTTCTACCAAAAACTGCTTCAGAAGAAGAATACACATCAAAATGGTAGAATTTAGTAAAAGTATGCAAAGAAGACCAAGTTGCTGCTTTGCAAATCTGATCAACTGAAGCTTCATTCCTAAACGCCCAGGAAGTAGAAACTGACCTAGTAGAATGAGCTGTAATCCTTTGAGGCTGAGTTTTACCCGACTCAACATAAGCATGATGAATTAAAGATTTCAACCAAGATGCCAAAGAAATGGCAGAGGCCTTCTGACCTTTCCTAGAACCGGAAAAGATAACAAATAGACTAGAAGTCTTTCGGAAATTCTTAGTAGCTTCAACATAATATTTCAAAGCTTTAACTACATCCAAAGAATGCAATGATCTCTCCTTAGAATTCTTAGGATTAGGACATAATGAAGGAACCACAATTTCTCTACTAATGTTGTTAGAATTCACAACCTTAGGTAAAAATTTAAAAGAAGTTCGCAACACCGCCTTATCCTGATGAAAAATCAGAAAAGGAGACTCACAAGAAAGAGCAGATAATTCAGAAACTCTTCTAGCAGAAGAGATGGCCAAAATAAACAAAACTTTCCAAGAAAGTAATTTAATGTCTAATGAATGCATAGGTTCAAACGGAGGAGCTTGAAGAGCCCCCAGAACCAAATTCAAACTCCAAGGAGGAGAAATTGACTTAATGACAGGTTTTATACGAACCAAAGCTTGTACAAAACAATGAATATCAGGAAGATTAGCAATCTTTCTATGAAAAAGAACAGAAAGAGCAGAGATTTGTCCTTTCAAGGAACTTGCAGACAAACCTTTATCCAAACCATCCTGAAGAAACTGTAAAATTCTCGGAATTCTAAAAGAATGCCAGGAAAAGTGATGAGAAAGACACCAAGAAATGTAAGTCTTCCAGACTCTATAATATATCTTCCTAGATACAGATTTACGAGCCTGTAACATAGTATTAATCACAGAGTCAGAGAAACCTCTTTGACTAAGAATCAAGCGTTCAATCTCCATACCTTTAAATTTAAGGATTTGAGATCCTGATGGAAAAAAGGACCTTACGACAGAAGGTCTGGTCTTAACGGAAGAGTCCACGGTTGGCAAGAGGCCATCCGGACAAGATCCGCATACCAAAACCTGTGAGGCCATGCTGGAGCCACCAGCAGAACAAACGAGCATTCCTTCAGAATCTTGGAGATTACTCTTGGAAGAAGAACTAGAGGCGGAAAGATATAGGCAGGATGATACTTCCAAGGAAGTGACAATGCATCCACTGCTTCCGCTTGAGGATCCCTGGATCTGGACAGATACCTGGGAAGTTTCTTGTTTAGATGAGAAGCCATCAGATCTATTTCTGGAAGTCCCCACATTTGAACAATCTGAAGAAATACCTCTGGGTGAAGAGACCATTCGCCCGGATGTAACGTTTGGCGACTGAGATAATCCGCTTCCCAATTGTCTATACCTGGGATATGAACCGCAGAAACTAGACAGGAGCTGGATTCCGCCCATACCAGTATTCGAGATACTTCTTTCATAGCCAGAGGACTGTGAGTCCTTCCTTGATGATTGATGTATGCCACAGTTGTGACATTGTCTGTCTGAAAACAAATGAACGATTCTCTCTTTAGAAGAGGCCATGACTGAAGAGCTCTGAAAATTGCACGGAGTTCCAAAATATTGATTGGTAATCTCACCTCCTGAGATTCCCAAACCCCTTGTGCTGTCAGAGACCCCCAAACAGCTCCCCAACCTGTAAGACTTGCATCTGTTGAAATTACAGTCCAGGTCGGAAGAATAAAGAAGCTACCTGAACTAAACGATGGTGATCTGTCCACCACGTCAGAGAGAGTCGTACAATCGGTTTTAAAGATATTAATTGAGATATCTTTGTGTAATCCCTGCACCACTGGTTCAGCATACAGAGCTGAAGAGGTCGCATGTGAAAACGAGCAAAGGGGATCGCATCCGATGCAGCAGTCATAAGACCTAGAATTTCCATGCATAAGGCTACCGAAGGGAATGATTGTGATTGAAGGTTTCGACAAGCTGAGATCAATTTTAGACGTCTCTTGTCTGTCAGAGACAGAGTCATGGACACTGAATCTATCTGGAAACCTAAAAAGGTAACCCTTGTTTGAGGAATCAATTAACTTTTCGGTAAATTGATCCTCCAACCATGATCTTGAAGAAACAACACAAGTCGATTCGTATGAGATTCTGCTAAATGTGAAGACTGAGCAAGTACCAAGATATCGTCCAAATAAGGAAATACCACAATACCCTGTTCTCTGATTACAGACAGAAGGGCACCGAGAACCTTTGTAAAAATCCTTGGAGCTGTTGCTAGGCCAAACGGCAGAGCCACAAACTGGTAATGCTTGTCTAGGAAAGAGAATCTCAGAAACTGATAGTGATCTGGATGAATCGGAATATGCAGATATGCATCCTGTAAATCTATTGTGGACATATAATGCCCTTGCTGAACAAAAGGCAGAATAGTCCTTATAGTTACCATTTTGAATGTTGGTATCCTTACATAACGATTCAATATTTTTAGATCCAGAACTGGTCTGAAGGAATTCTCCTTCTTTGGTACAATGAAGAGATTTGAATAAAACCCCAGCCCCTGTTCCAGAACTGGAACTGGCATAATTACTCCAGCCAACTCTAGATCTGAAACACATTTCAGAAATGCTTGAGCCTTCGCTGGATTTACTGGGACACGGGAAAGAAAAAATCTCTTTGCAGGAGGCCTTATCTTGAAGCCAATTCTGTACCCTTCTGAAACAATGTTTTGAATCCAAAGATTGTGAATTGAATTGATCCAAATTTGTTTGAAAAATCGTAATCTGCCCCCTACCAGCTGGGCTGGAATGAGGGCCGCACCATCATGTGGACTTGGGAGCTGGCTTTGGTTTTCTAAAAGGCTTGGATTTATTCCAGACTGGAGATGGTTTCCAAACTGATACCGCTCCTGAGGGCGAAGGATCAGGCTTTTGTTCCTTATTGTGACGAAAGGAACGAAAACGATTATTAGACCTAAATTTACCTTTAGATTTTTTATCCTGTGGTAAAAAAGTTCCTTTCCCTCCAGTAACAGTTGAGATAATAGAATCCAACTGAGAACCAAATAATTTATTACCCTGGAACGAAAGGGAAAGCAAAGTTGACTTAGAAGACATATCAGCATTCCAAGTTTTAAGCCATAAAGCTCTTCTAGCTAAAATAGCTAGAGACATATACCTGACATCAACTCTAATGATATCAAAGATGGCATCACAAATAAAGTTATTAGCATGTTGAAGAAGATTAACAATGCTATGAGAGTTATGATCTGTTACTTGTTGCGCTAAAGCTTCTAACCAAAAAGTTGAAGCTGCAGCAACATCCGCTAAAGATATAGCAGGTCTAAGAAGATTACCTGAACATAAGTAAGCTTTTCTTAGAAAGGATTCAATCTTCCTATCTAAAGGATCCTTAAAGGAAGTACTATCTGCCGTAGGAATAGTAGTACGTTTAGCAAGAGTAGAGACAGCCCCATCAACCTTAGGGATTTTGTCCCAAAATTCTAATCTGTCAGATGGCACAGGATATAATTGCTTAAAACGTTTAGAAGGAGTAAATGAATTACCCAAATTATTCCATTCCCTGGAGATTACTTCAGAAATAGCATCAGGGACAGGAAAAACTTCTGGAATAACTACAGGAGATTTAAAAACCTTATTTAAACGTTTAGATTTAGTATCAAGAGGACCAGAATCCTCTATTTCTAATGCAATTAAGACCTCTTTAAGTAAAGAACGAATAAATTCCATTTTGAATAAATATGAAGATTTATCAGCATCAACCTCTGAGACAGAATCCTCTGAACCAGAGGAACCACTATCAGAATCAGAATGATGATGTTCATTTAAAAATTCATCTAAAAAATGAGAAGTTTTAAAAGACCTTTTTCGTTTACTAGAAGGGGGAATAACAGACATAGCCTTCTTAATAGATTTAGAAACAAAATCTCTTATGTTAACAGGAACACTCTGAGTATTAGATGTTGATGGAACCACAACAGGTAATGTAACATTACTAAAGGAAATATTATCTGCATTAACAAGTTTGTCATGACATTCATTACAAACAACAGCTGGAGGAACAGATACCACAAGTTTACAACAGATACACTTAACTTTGGTAGATCCAGCACCAGGCAGCGTTTTTCCAGAAGTATCTTCTGACTCAGTGTCAATCTGGGACATCTTGCAATATGTAATAGAAAAAACAACATATAAAGCAAAATTGATCAAATTCCTTAAATGACAGTTTCAGGAATGGGAAAAAATGCCAGTGAACAAGCTTCTAGCAACCAGAAGCAATAAATAATGAGACTTAAATAATGTGGAGACAAAATTGACGCCCATATTTTTTAGCGGCAAAAAAAGACGCCCACATTATTTGGCGCCAAAAATGACGCCACATGCGGAACGCCAACACTTTTGGCGCAAAAAAACGTCAAAAATTACGCAACTTCCGTATGACGCCGGAAACAGAAAAAAAACTTTTTACGCCAAAAAAGTCCACGCCAAGAATGACGCAATAAAATGAAGCATTTTCAGCCCCCGTGAGCCCAACAGCCTACAGGAAAAAAAGTCAAATTTTAAGGTAAGAAAAAAACATAATTTATGTAAGAACTTACCTGATAAATTCATTTCTTTCATATTAGCAAGAGTCCATGAGCTAGTGATGTATGGGATATACATTTCTACCAGGAGGGGCAAAGTTTCCCAAACCATAAAATGCCTATAAATACACCCCTCACCACACCCACAATTCAGTTTAACGAATAGCCAAGAAGTGGGGTGATAAGAAAGTGCGAAAGCATAAAAAATAAGGAATTGGAATAATTGTGCTTTATACAAAAATCATAACCACCACAAAAAAAGGGCGGGCCTCATGGACTCTTGCTAATATGAAAGAAATTAATTTATCAGGTAAGTTCTTACATAAATTATGTTTTCTTTCATGTAATTAGCAAGAGTCCATGAGCTAGTGACGTATGGGATAATGATTACCCAAGATGTGGATCTTTCCACACAAGAGTCACTAGATAGGGAGGGATAAAATAAAGACAGCCAATTCCTGCTGAAAATAATACACACCCAAAATAAAGTTTAATGAAAAACATAAGCAGAAGATTCAAACTGAAACCGCTGCCTGAAGTACTTTTCTACCAAAAACTGCTTCAGAAGAAGAAAATACATCAAAATGGTAGAATTTAGTAAAAGTATGCAAAGAGGACCAAGTTGCTGCTTTGCAAATCTGAACAATCGAAGCTTCATTCCTAAATGCCCAGGAAGTAGAAACTGACCTAGTAGAATGAGCAGTAATCCTCTGAGGCGGAGTTTTACCCGACTCAACATAGGCAAGATGAATTAAAGATTTCAACCAAGATGCCAAAGAAATGGCAGAAGCTTTCTGGCCTTTTCTAGAACCGGAAAAGATAACAAATAAACTAGAAGTCTTTCGGAAAGACTTAGTAGCTTCAACATAATATTTCAAAGCTCTAACAACATCCAAAGAATGCAACGATTTCTCCTTAGAATTCTTAGGATTAGGACATAATGAAGGAACCACAATTTCTCTACTAATGTTGTTGGAATTCACAACTTTAGGTAAAAATTCAAAAGAAGTTCGCAACACCGCCTTATCCTGATGAAAAATCAGAAAAGGAGACTCACAAGAAAGAGCAGATAATTCAGAAACTCTTCTGGCAGAAGAGATTGCCAAAAGGAACAAAACTTTCCAAGAAAGTAATTTAATGTCCAATGAATGCATAGGTTCAAACGGAGGAGCTTGAAGAGCCCCCAGAACCAAATTCAAACTCCAAGGAGGAGAAATTGACTTAATGACAGGTTTTATATGAACCAAAGATTGTACAAAACAATGAATATCAGGAAGATTAGCAATCCTTCTATGAAAAAGAACAGAAAGAGCAGATATTTGTCTTTCAAGGAACTTGCGGACAAACCTTTATCTAAACCATCCTGAAGAAAAATAAGTCTTCCAGACTCTATAATATATCTCTCTAGATACAGATTTACGAGCCTGTCACATAGTATCAATCACAGAGTCAGAGAAACCTCTTTGACCAAGAATCAAGCGTTCAAACTCCATACCTTAAAATTAAGGTTTTGAGATCCTGATGGAAAAAAAGAACCTTGAGACAGAAAGACTGGTCTTAACGGAAGAGTCCACAGCTGGCAAGAGGCCATCCGGACAAGATCCGCATACCAAAACCTGTGAGGCCATGCTGGAGCTACAAGCAGGACAAATGAGCATTCCTTTAGAATATTGGAGAATACCCTTGGAAGAAGAACTAGAGGCGGAAAGATATAGGCATGATGACACTTGTAAGGAAGAGATAATGCATCCACTGCCTCCGCCCGAGGATCCCGGGATCCGAACAGATACCAGGTAAGTTTCTTGTTTAGATGAGAAGCCATCAGATCTATTTCTGGGAATTCCCACATTTGAACAATCTGAGGAAATACCTCTGGGTGAAGACCATTCGCCCAGGTGCAACGTTTGGCGACTGAGATAATCCGCTTTCCAATTGTCCATACCTGGGATATGAACCACAGAGATTAGACAGGAGCTGGATTCCGCCCAAACCAAAATTCGAGATACTTCTTTCATAGCCAGAGGACTGTGAGTCCCTCCTTGATGATTGATGTATGCCACAGTTGTGACATTGTCTATCTGAAAACAAATGAACAACTCTCTCTTCAAAAAAGGCCAAGACTGAAGAGCTCTGAAAATTGCACGGAGTTCCAAAATATTGATCGGAAATCTCACCTCCTGAGATTCCCAAACCCCTTGTGCCGTCAGATACCCCCACACAGCTCCCCAACCTGTAAGACTTGCATCTGCTGAGATTATAGTCCAGGTCGGAAGAACAAAGAAGCCCCCTGAACTAAACGATGGTGATCTGTCCACCATGTCAGAGAGTGTCGTATAATCGGTTTAAAGATATTAATTGAGATATCTTTGAGTAATCCCTGCACCATTGGTTCAGCATACAGAGCTGAAGAGGTCGCATGTTAAAAACGAGCAAAGGAGATTGCATCTGATGCGGCAGTCCTAAGACCTAAAATTACCATGCA
Source organism: Bombina bombina (assembly GCF_027579735.1). NCBI lineage: Eukaryota > Metazoa > Chordata > Amphibia > Anura > Bombinatoridae > Bombina > Bombina bombina. The sequence continues at coordinate 1,084,734,655 of NC_069501.1, read as the reverse complement.
TAAGGCTACCAAAGGGAATGATTGTGACTGAAGGTTTTGACAAGCTGATATCAATGTTAAACTTCTCTTGTCTGACAAGGACAGAGTCATAGACACTGAATCTATCTAGAAACCTAAAAAGGTTACCCTTGTCTGAGGAATCAATGAACTGATTGGTAAATTGATCCTCCAACCATGAACTTGAAGAAACAACACAAGTCGATTCGTATGAGATTCTTCGAAAATGAGAAGACTGAGCAAGTACCAAGATATCGTCCAAATAAGGAAATACCAAAACCCTGTTCTCTGATTACAGAAAGAAGGGCACCGAGAACCTTTGAAAAAAATTCTTGGAACTGAGGCTAGGCCAAACGGTAGAGCCACAAAACTGGTAATGCTTGTCTAAAAAGAGAATCTCAGACACTAAAAGTGATCTGGATGAATCGGAATATGCAGATACACATCCTGTAAATCTATTGTAGACATATAATGCCCTTGCTAAACAAAAGGCAGGATAGTCCTACAGTAACCATCTTGAATGTTGGTATCCTTACATAACGATTCAATATTGATAGATCCGGAACTGGTCTGAAGGAATTGACCTTCTTTGGTACAATGAAGAGATAAAATAAAACCCCAGCCCCTGTTCCAGAACTGGAACTGGCATAAATACTCCAGCCAACTCTAGATCTGAAACACATCTCAGAAATGCTGAGCCTTTGCTGTGTTAACTGGGACACGGGAAAGAAAAAAATCTCTTAGCAGGAGGCCTTAACTTGAAGCCAATTCTGTACCTTTCTGAAACAATGTTCTGAAACCAGAGATTGAGAACGGAATTGATCCAAATTTCTTTGAAGAAAACGTAATCTGCCCCATACCAGCTGAACTGGAATAAGGGCCGCACCTTCATGGGTACTTAGGAGCTGGCTATAGGTTTCTATAAGGCTTGGATATATTCCAAACTGGAAATAGTTTCCAAACTGATACCGCTCCTGAGGATGAAGGATCAGGCTTTTGTTCCTTGTTGTGAGGAAAAGAACGAAAAATGATTATAAAACCTAAATTTACCTTGGATTTTTTATCCTTTGGTAAAAAAGTTCCCTTCCTTCCAGAAACAGTTGAGATAATAATTTATTACCCTGGAAAGAAAGGAAAAGCAAAGTTGACTTAGAAGACATATCAGCATTCCAAGTTTAATCCATAAAGCTTTTCTAGCTAAAATAGCTAGAGACATATACCTGACATCAACTCTAATGATATCAAAAGATGGTATCACCAATAAAATTATTAGCATGTTATAGAACAATAATAATGCTATAAAATTATGATCTGTTACTTGTTGCGCTAAAACTTCTAACCAAAAAGTTGAAGCTGCAGCAACATCCGCTAAAAATATAGCAGGTCTAAGAAGATTACCTGAACATAAGTAAGCTTTTCTTAGAAAGGATTCAATTTTCCTATCTAAAGGATCCTTAAATGAAGTACTATCTGCCGTAGGAATAGTAGTACATTTAGCAGGAGTAGAGACAGCCCCATAACCTTAGGGATTTTGTCCCAAAAAACTCTAATCTGTCAGATGGCACAGGATATAATTGCTTAAACGTCTAGAAGGAGTAAAAGATTTACCCAAATTGTTCCATTCCCTGGAAATTACTTCAGAAATAGCATCAGGGAGATTAAACACTTCTGGAATAACTACAGGAGATTTAAAAACCTTATTTAAACGTTTAGATTTAGTATCAAGAGGACCAGAATCCTCTATTTCTAAAGCAATTAATACTTCTTTAAATAAAGAACGAATAAATTCCATCTTGAACAAATACAAAGATTTATCAGCATCAACCTCTGAGACAGAAACCTCTGAACCAGAAGAACCATCATCAGTATCAGAATGATGATGTTCATTTAAAAATTCATCTGAAAAAACATAATTTATGTAAGAACTTACCTGATAAATTCATTTCTTTCATATTAGCAAGAGTCCATGAGCTAGTGACGTATGGGATATACATTCCTACCAGGAGGGGCAAAGTTTCCCAAACCTTAAAATGCCTATAAATACACCCCTCACCACACCCACAATTCAGTTTAACGAATAGCCAAGAAGTGGGGTGATAAGAAAAAAGTGCGGAAGCATATAAAATAAGGAATTGGAATAATTGTGCTTTATACAAAAAAATCATAACCACCACAAAAAAGGGCGGGCCTCATGGACTCTTGCTAATATGAAAGAAATGAATTTATCAGGTAAGTTCTTACATAAATTATGTTTTCTTTCATGTAATTAGCAAGAGTCCATGAGCTAGTGACGTATGGGATAATGACTACCCAAGATGTGGATCTTTCCACACAAGAGTCACTAGAGAGGGAGGGATAAAATAAAGACAGCCAATTCCTGCTGAAAATAATCCACACCCAAAATAAAGTTTAATGAAAAACATAAGCAGAAGATTCAAACTGAAACCGCTGCCTGAAGTACTTTTCTACCAAAAACTGCTTCAGAAGAAGAAAATACATCAAAATGGTAGAATTTGGTAAAAGTATGCAAAGAGGACCAAGTTGCCGCTTTGCAAATCTGATCAACCGAAGCTTCATTCCTAAACGCCCAGGAAGTAGAAACTGACCTAGTAGAATGAGCTGTAATCCTCTGAGGCGGAGTTTTACCCGACTCAACATAGGCAAGATGAATTAAAGATTTCAACCAAGATGCCAAAGAAATGGCAGAAGTTTTCTGGCCTTTCTAGAACCGGAAAAGATAACAAATAAACTAGAAGTCTTTCGGAAAGACTTAGTAGCTTCAACATAATATTTCAAAGCTCTAACAATATCCAAAGAATGCAATGATTTCTCCTTAGAATTCTTAGGATTAGGACATAATGAAGGAACCACAATGTCTCTACTAATGTTGTTGGAATTCACAACTTAGGTAAAAATTCAAAAGAAGTTCGCAACACCGCCTTATCCTGATGAAAAATCAGAAAAGGAGACTCACAAGAAAGAGCAGATAATTCAGAAACTCTTCTGGCAGAGGAGATGGCCAAAAGGAACAAAACTTTCCAAGAAAGTAATTTAATGTCCAATGAATGCATAGGTTCAAATGGAGGAGCTTGAAGAGCCCCCAGAACCAAATTCAAACTCCAAGGAGGAGAAATTGACTTAATGACAGGCTTTATACGAACCAAAGCTTGTACAAAACAATGAATATCAGGAAGAATAGCAATCTTTCTGTGAAAAAGAACAGAAAGAGCAGAGATTTGTCCTTTCAAGGAACTTGCGGACAAACCCTTATCTAAACCATCCTGAAGAAACTGTAATATTCTCGGTATTCTAAAAGAATGCCAAGAAAAATGATGAGAAAGACACCAAGAAATATAAGTCTTCCAGACTCTATAATATATCTCTCTGGATACAGATTTACGAGCCTGAAACATAGTATTAATCACAGAGTCAGAGAAACCTCTTTGACCAAGAATCAAGCGTTCAATCTCCATACCTTTAAATTTAAGGATTTCAGATCCTGATGGAAAAAAAGGACCTTGAGACAGAAGGTCTGGTCTTAACGGAAGTGTCCACGGTTGGCAAGAGGCCATCCGGACAAGATCCGCATACCAAAACCTGTGAGGCCATGCCGGAGCTACCAGCAGAACAAACGAGCATTCCTTCAGAATCTTGGAGATTACTCTTGGAAGAAGAACTAGAGGCGGAAAGATATAGGCAGGATGATACTTCCAAGGAAGTGATAATGCATCCACTGCCTCCGCCTGAGGATCCCGGGATCTGGACAGATACCTGGGAAGTTTCTTGTTTAGATGAGAAGCCATCAGATCTATTTCTGGAAGTTCCCACATTTGAATAATCTGAAGAAATACCTCTGGGTGAAGAGACCATTCGCCCGGATGCAACGTTTGGCGACTGAGATAATCCGCTTTCCAATTGTCCATACCTGGGATATGAACCGCAGAGATTAGACAGGAGCTGGATTCCGCCCAAACCAAAATTTGAGATACTTCTTTCATAGCCAGAGGACTGCGAGTCCCTCCTTGATGATTGATGTATGCCACAGTTGTGACATTGTCTATCTGAAAACAAATGAACAACTCTCTCTTCAGAAGAGGCCAAGACTGAAGAGCTCTGAAAATTGCACGGAGTTCCAAAATATTGATCGGAAATCTCACCTCCTGAGATTCCCAAACCCCTTGTGCCGTCAGATACCCCCACACAGCTCCCCAACCTGTAAGACTTGCATCTGTTGAGATTATAGTCCAGGTCGGAAGAACAAGAAGCCCCCTGAACTAAACGATGGTGATCTGTCCACCATGTCAGAGAGTGTCGTAAAATCGGTTTAAAGATATTAATTGAGATATCTTTGAGTAATCCCTGCACCATTGGTTCAGCATACAGAGCTGAAGAGGTCGCATGTGAAAACGAGCAAAGGAGATCGCATCTGATGCGGCAGTCCTAAGACCCAACATTTCCATGCATAAGGCTACCAAAGGGAATGATTGTGACTGAAGGTTTTGACAAGCTGATATCAATGTTAAACTTCTCTTGTCTGACAAGGACAGAGTCATAGACACTGAATCTATCTAGAAACCTAAAAAGGTTACCCTTGTCTGAGGAATCAATGAATTGATTGGTAAATTGATCCTCCAACCATGAACTTGAAGAAACAACACAAGTCGATTCGTATGAGATTCTTCGAAAATGAGAAGACTGAGCAAGTACCAAGATATCGTCCAAATAAGGAAATACCAAAACCCTGTTCTCTGATTACAGAAAGAAGGGCACCGAGAACCTTTGAAAAAAATTCTTGGAACTGAGTCTAGGCCAAACGGTAGAGCCAAAAAACTGGTAATGCTTGTCTAAAAAGAGAATCTCAGACACTAAAAGTGATCTGGATGAATCGGAATATGCAGATACACATCCTGTAAATCTATTGTAGATATATAATGCCCTTGCTAAACAAAAGGCAGGATAGTCCTACAGTAACCATCTTGAATGTTGGTATCCTAACATAACGATTCAATAATGATAGATCCGGAACTGGTCTGAAGGAATTGACCTTCTTTGGTACAATGAAGAGATAAAATAAAACCCCAGCCCCTGTTCCAGAACTGGAACTGGCATAAATACTCCAGCCAACTCTAGATCTGAAACACATTTCAGAAATGCTGAGCCTTTGCTGTGTTAACTGGGACACGGGAAAGAAAAAAATCTCTTAGCAGGAGGCCTTAACTTGAAGCCAATTCTGTACCTTTCTGAAACAATGTTCTGAAACCAGAGATTGAGAACGGAATTGATCCAAATTTCTTTGAAGAAAACGTAATCTGCCCCATACCAGCTGAGCTGGAATAAGGGCCGCACCTTCATAGGTACTTAGGAGCTGGCTATAGGTTTCTATAAGGCTTGGATATATTCCAAACTGGAAATAGTTTCCAAACTGATACCGCTCCTGAGGATGAAGGATCAGGCTTTTGTTCCTTGTTGTGAGGAAAGGAACGAAAATGATTATTTACCCTGGAAAGAAAGGGAAAGCAAAGTTGACTTAGAAGACATATCAGCATTCCAAGTTTAATCCATAAAGCTTTTCTAGCTAAAATAGCTAGAGACATATACCTGACATCAACTCTAATGATATCAAAAGATGGTATCACCAATAAAATTATTAGCATGTTATAGAATAATAATAATGCTATAAAATTATGATCTGTTACTTGTTGCGCTAAAGCTTCTAACCAAAAAGTTGAAGCTGCACCAACATCCGCAAAAAATATAGCAGGTCTAAGAAGATTACCTGAACATAAGTAAGCTTTTCTTAGAAAGGATTCAATTTTCCTATCTAAAGGATCCTTAAATGAAGTACTATCTGCCGTAGGAATAGTAGTACATTAGCAGGAGTAGAGACAGCCCCATAACCTTAGGGATTATTGTCCCAAAAAACTCTAATCTGTCAGATGGCACAGGATATAATTGCTTAAACGTCTAGAAGGAGTAAATAAATTACCCAAATTATTCCATTCCCTGGAAATTACTTCAGAAATAGCATCAGGGAGATTAAACACTTCTGGAATAACTACAGGAGATTTAAAAACCTTATTTAAACGTTTACATTTAGTATCAAGAGGACCAGAATCCTCTATTTCTAATGCAAATAATACTTCTTTAAGTAAAGAACGAATAAATTCCATCTTGAACAAATACAAAGATTTATCAGCATCAACCTCTGAGACAGAAACCTCTGAACCAGAAGAACCATTATCAGTATCAGAATGATGATGTTCATTTAAAAATTCATCTGAAAAAAGAGAAGTTTTAAAAGACTTTTATGTATACTAGAAGGAGAAATAACAGACATAGCCTTCTTAATGGATTTAAAAAATAAAATCTCTTATGTTATCAGGAACACTCTGAAAATTAGATGTTGACGGAACAGCAACAGGTAATGTAACAGTACTAAAGGAAATTTTATCTGCATTAATAAGTTTGACATGACATGCAATACAAACAACAGCTGGAGAAACAGATACCAAAAGTTTATAGCAGATACACTTAGCTTGGTAGCTCCAGCACTGGGCAGTGATTTTCCTGAAGTATCTTCTGACTCAGTTGCAACGTGGAACATCTTGCAATATGTAAAAGAAAAAAACAACATATAAAGCAAAATTGATCAAATTCCTTAAATGACAGTTTCAGGAATGGGAAAAAATGCCAGTGAACAAGCTTCTAGCAACCAGAAGCAATAAATAATGTGACTTAAATAATGTGGAGACAAAAGTGACGCCCATATTTTTTAGCGCCAAAAAAGACGCCCACATTATTTGGCGCCAAAATGCTTTTGGCGCCAAAAATGACGCCACATCCGGAACGCCGACATTTTTGACGCAAAAAATGACGCAACTTCCGGCGACACGTATGACGCCGGAAACAGAAAAAAAATTTTGCGCCAAAAAAGTCCGCGCCAAGAATGACGCAATAAAATGAAGCATTTTCTGCCCCCGCGAGCCTAACAGCCCACAGGGAAAAAGTCAAATTTTTTAAGGTAAGAAAAAATGATTGAGACAAATGCATTTATCCCAAATATGAAACTGACTGTCTGAAAAATAAGGAATGTTGAACATTCTGAGTCAAGGCAAATAAATGTTTGAATACATATATTTAGAACTTTATAAACAAAGTGCCCAACCATAGCTTAGAGTGTCACAGAAAATAAGATTTACTTACCCCAGGACACTCATCTACATGTTTGTAGAAAGCCAAACCAGTACTGAAACGAGAATCAGCAGAGGTAATGGTATATATAAGAGTATATCGTCGATCTGAAAAGGGAGGTAAGAGATGAATCTCTACGACCGATAACAGAGAACCTATGAAATAGACCCCGTAGAAGGAGATCACTGCATTCAAATAGGCAATACTCTCCTCACATCCCTCTGACATTCACTGCACGCTGAGAGGAAAACCGGGCTCCAACTTGCTGCGGAGCGCATATCAACGTAGAATCTAGCACAAACTTACTTCACCACCTCCATCGGAGGCAAAGTTTGTAAAACTGAATTGTGGGTGTGGTGAGGGGTGTATTTATAGGCATTTTAAGGTTTGGGAAACTTTGCCCCTCCTGGTAGGAATGTATATCCCATACGTCACTAGCTCATGGACTCTTGCTAATTACATGAAAGAAAAGAGAAGTTTTAAAAGACTTTTATGTAAACTAGAAGGAGAAATAACAGACATAGCCTTCTAAATGGATTTAAAAAATAAAATCTCTTATGTTTATCAGGAACACTCTGAAAATTAGATGTTGACGGAACAGCAACAGGTAATGTAACAGTACTAAAGGAAATTTTATCTGCATTAATAAGTTTGTCATGACATGCAATACAAACAACAGCTGGAGAAACAGATACCAAAAATTTATAGCAGATACACTTAGCTTGGTAGCTCCAGCACCGGGCAGTGATTTTCCTGAAGTATCTTCTGACTCAGTTGCAACGTGGAACATCTTGAAATATGTAATAGAAAAAACAACATATAAAGCAAAATTGATCAAATTCCTTAAATGACAGTTTCAGGAATGGGAAAAAAATGCCAGTGAACAAGCTTCTAGCAACCAGAAGCAATAAATAATGAGACTTAAATAATGTGGAGACAAAAGCGACGCCCATATTTTTTATTGCCAAACAAGACGCCCACATTATTTGGCGCCTAAATGCTTTTGGCGCCAAAAATGACGCCACATCCGGAACGCCGACATTTTTGGCGCAAAAGGACGTCAAAAATGACGCAACTTCCGGCGACACGTATGACGCCGGGAACAGAAAAGATTTTTTGCGCCAAAAAAGTCCGCGCCAAGAATGACGCAATAAAATGAAGCATTTTCAGCCCCCGCGAGCCTAACAGCCCACAGGGAAAAAAAGTCAAATTTTTTAAGGTAAGAAAAAAATGATTGATTCAAATGCATTATCCCAAATATGAAACTGACTGTCTGAAATAAGGAACGTTGAACATCCTGAGTCAAGGCAAATAAATGTTTGAATACATATATTTAGAACTTTTATATAAAGTGCCCAACCATAGCTTAGAGTGTCACAGAAAATAAGACTTACTTACCCCAGGACACTCATCTACATGTAGTAGAAAGCCAAACCAGTACTGAAACGAGAATCAGTAGAGGTAATGGTATATATAAGAGTATATCGTCGATCTGAAAAGGGAGGTAAGAGATGAATCTCTACGACCGATAACAGAGAACCTATGTAATAGACCCCGTAGAAGGAGATCATTTAATTCAAATAGGCAATACTCTCCTCACATCCCTCTGACATTCACTGCACGCTGAGAAGAAAACCGAGCTCCAACCTGCTGCGGAGCGCATATCAACGTAGAATCTAGCACAAACTTACTTCACCACCTCCATAGGAGGCAAAGTTTGTAAAACTGATTTGTGGGTGTGGTGAGGGGTGTATTTATAGGCATTTTGAGGTTTGGGAAACTTTGCCCCTCCTGGTAGGAATGTATATCCCATACGTCACTAGCTCATGGACTCTTGCTAATTACATGAAAGAAATGTGAGTTTATGTTCAAATATATACGCATAACTTGTTATATAAATACACATTTGTTTGAGAATTTCCAAAATAAATTGTAAAAACATGTTCTTCCACTCTGCCTACTGACCTTTCATTTTATATAAATATTGAACTACAATAATCCAATAAATTATCATTTGAAAATGATCTGAGTCTATGACAAATCGTTTTCATATCCCAAATGGAAATAAACAGCTGACTTAAATGGATATGAAACCCAAATTTATTTCTTTTGTGATTCAAATAGAGCATACCATTTTAAATAACTTTCCAATTCACTTCTATTATCTAATTTGTCTTGTTCTCTTAGTATCCTTGGTTGAAAAGGATACATGGGAAGGCTCAGTAGCTGCTGATTTGCGATTGCACATATATGCCTCATGTTATTGGCTCACCCAATGCATTGCTGCTGCTTCAACAAAAGGTTACCAAAAGAATTAAGCAAATTTGATAAAAGAAGAAAACTGGGAATTTATTTAAAGGGCCATAATACCCAAATGTTTAAACACTTGAAAGTGATGCAGCATAGCTGTAAAAAGCCGACTAGAAAATATCACCTGAACATCTCTATGTAAAAAAGAAATATATTTGACCTCAAAAGTTCCTCAGTAGCCACATCCCATTGTAAAGGATTTCTAAGCAGCATATTAGTATGTCTGTTCCGGGACAGCTGAAGTAAAGAGCTTCGTGCACTCTCATGTTATTTCCCTATTTAGTGTAACAATGAAATCTCATGAGATCACAGAAAAAAGAGTTCATGACCTCAGCACTGCTGATGCTGATTGGCTGCTGTTCATTTCTTCATTTTTTTTTTTTTACCTGCAGCTGGGAGCAGCCGAGTATAACTTTTTACACAGAACTTACTCTGCTGAGCTGAGGAGATTGTGAGGTAAAATATCTTCCTTTTTTACATAGAGATTGCTCAGGGGATATTTTCCTGCCAGCTTTTTACAGTTATACTGCATCAGTTTCAAGTGATTTAGCATATGAGTATTATGTCCCTTTAAAATTCTATTCTCTGCCTAAATCATTTAAGAACATTTTGGGTATCATTTCCCTTTAACTGTTATTTAATGGAACATAAAACTCATTAAAAAAGCAGCATCTAAAAGATATGTTCATCTATAATATAGTATAGAAAAACAAGAACAAAGAAGCGCATCCTCGATTCAAGGTAAAAGTTGTACAAAATTTATTAGATCACACACAACCGTTTGCACTTACTAAAAACAAGATTTAAAAGTGCCTTAAAACAATGTAATTACGGCTCTAGGCAGCTTCTCATGCACTCAGCTGTCAAACATCCGCCTCTGGCAATAATGATGTTCCTTATTAGCACCTCTCTTCTCTGTGACAATGAAAAAGTACACAGACCCTGTCTTTGCGTTTCATCTGTCTTACGCAGACTTCCTCAAGACGAACCGGATCAGCTGTGTACTTTGATGAAGATCCCCCTCGTTAAATAGGTCATGAGACTCCACCTCTTCCCCTGACGTAGCCTGATGCATGCTACCAAAACAAACACGCCCCTAGCCATGTGCTTTTGCAGCAAGTTCTGTGTCCCGGTCTCTATATATTATCAGATGATCAAGCTTTGTGACAGTCATGGGTAATTCTAGCCGTCTATCTGCAAACCACATGCTGCATTTTGTACAATTACCCCAGTAGGGATCCTGTTATTATAAAAACATAATATTAAAATAAACATATATTATACTAAATAAATATATAAACCTTACAATCAATTATACTATAGGAACAATCAATTCATTTACTAGCTGATCTATTGACGTGCATCTAATATACCTAACACATATACCTACCAACCAACAAATCATACATATAATTTACATAAGTACATCATTACATCAAATCTTAACAACAGTTCATAACATAAGATACCTATCACTAAAATACAAAATTGTTAAATGACCCTTACATGATGATACTATTAGTTATCTTTATTCACTGTAACTGGTTCATCAACTTCCTGATTTAAAATCTAAGAATACCACGATACAGTTAACGCTCTCCCTCATAGGGAAACTCTACAGCATCAAATCATAAATGCTTGAAGGTCGAGGTCAATGTTAAGCCCATTTGGTGTAAGTATCAAGCTCATGGATCCATCTGGTTTCCCTCTGCCTGAGGGCGACAAGTCTATGGAGGAGGTTCTCACCAGGAGGGACAATGACAATGCTGGGGTCCTGACTATGATGGACCTTAAAATGATCTGACACGCTATGCGTTTTAAGACCTATTTCTATATTGTTAATGTGTTCCTAACATCATCTCTTTATTTTTCTTTTAGTTCTCCCTATACAGATCATGCCACAGGTTAGACCATAGACAACGAATGTGCTGTGACAAGTACCTCTACATTTGATCTGTACCGTTTTCCAGTTATTCCAATTATGAATGGAATCACGGTTCATTAAATGAACACACATGCAGCAATTGCTGCGTCCACACTTTAATGTCCCTGGTCTAGCGGTGACCCACTGATCCAGGGTGCCAGACTTATTCTCACTACTATTCTTAGGTCCCTTTAGCCTTGAGGGGGCTAAAATATTTTTAAGGTTACGACTCTTTAAAAACCACCTGGGGTTTATTGTCAATCACTTCTCTAAGTAAAGGGTCTGCTTTCTATATATAACAGGGAAGCAGCATACATCTTACAGATTAATTACTGGAAAAGGAGTATGATACTCAATTAGTAGCTGAAGCAAGATAAAAGAATACCGTGTGCAAATGTAGTACCCCGTTACAACACCTTACCAAAGTGAGGGACCAGAATGATAACGGGAACAACAACACAGATTCATTACCACGTATAGTGAAAGGACAGGGTTTGTTAAAAAGATGCTTAACAAACATTGGAGTATTTTGAAAGCAGACCCTTTATTAAGAGAAGTGATTGAAAAACCCCAGGTGGTCTTTAAAAAGAGTTGTAACCTTAAAAATATTTTAGCCCCCTCAAGGCTAAAGGGACCTAAGAATAGTAGTAAGAATAAGTCTGGCACCCTGGATCAGTGGGTCACCGCTAGACCAGGGACATTCAAGCGTGGACGCAGCAATTGCTGCATTTGTGTTCATTTAATGAACCGTGATTCCATTCATAATTGGAATAACATGAAAACGGTACCGATCAAATGTAAAGGTACTTGTCACAGCACATTCATTGTCTATGGTCTAACCTGTGTTAACTGTATTGTGGTATTCTTAGATTTTAGATCAGGAAGTTGATGAACCAATTACAGTGAATAGAAATAGTTAATAGTATCAACATGTAAGGGACACTCAACAATTTAGTTTTTTAATGATAGGTATCTTATGTATGAACTGTTAAGATTTAATGTAATCATGCACTTACGTAAATTATATGTATGATTTGTTGGTTGGTAGGTATATGTGTTGGGTATATAAGATGCAGATCAATAGATCAGTTAGTACATGAATTGATTGTTCCTATAGTATAACTGATTGTAAGGTTTATATATTTATTTAGTATAATATATATTAATTTTAATATTATGTTTTTATAATTACACGATCCCTACTGGGGTACTTGTACATAATGCAGCATGTGGTTTGCAGATAGATGGCAAGAATTACCCATGACTGTCACAAACAAGTTTGATGCTCTGATAATAGAGAGACCGGGACACAGAACTTGCTGAAAAAGCACAAGGCTAGGGGCGTGTTTGTTTTGGTAGCATGCATCAGGCTACGTTAGGGGAAGAGGTGGAGTCTCATGACCTATTTAACGAGGGGAGTCCTCATCAAAGTACACAGCTGATCCGGTTTGTCTTGAGGAAGTCTGCGTAAGACAGATGAAACGCAAAGACAGGATCTGTGTACTTTTTCATTGTCACGGTGAAGAGAGGTGCTTATAAGGAACATTGTTATTGCCAGAGGCTGATGTTTGACAGTGGGGGCTTGCAATCTGAGTGCATGAGAAGCTGCATGGAGCCGTAATTACATTGTTTTAGGTACTTTTAAATCTTGTTTCTAGTAAGTGCATACGGTTGTGTGTGATCTAATAAATTTTGTACAACTTTTACCTTGAATCGAAGATGCGCTTCTTTGTTCTTGTTTTTCAGTACCTCTTTGCCTAAGTACCCCTAAAGTGCTTGGAAAGTTCCAAAGCGGCACCTGTGATTCAGAAGAGAGGGAGAGCTATCCCAGTTCAAGGGAGCCTAGCAATCGGAGAGATATATTTAAGTATTCTACCCATAATCCCTGAGGCAAGTAAACTGATCATTTAAGTGGACTGCCTATTGAATAATCTGTATTAAGACAGACAAAAGGAATTATTGTTAATTTGGGACTATAAATCTGGTTTGTATAATCTAAACTCAAGACTATTATTATGTTTACTTTTTTTATTATTGTTACTATTATTGTTGTGTACATTATAAGATGTTGAGATCTCAGTAAGATATCTTTGAGATTTTTTGTAATTTGTCTACTACTGTATTAGTCTAAAATTGTATTTCCACCGTGCGCAGCACTAAGTTGTGTGTTTTTTATAATATAGTATAATATAACTAGTGTTTGGGACCCCAGCAAAAAGCAGAACTAAAAATGTGTCATAGCTGTTGTGGCCCCAGGACAATCAAAATTAAAATTGTGTGTTTTGGGGATTTCTGTTGGGTGGCCCTAAATCGAAAGGATCCGTTTTGCAGGAAGAACAGCAGACAGGGGCTACCCTGCAACCTTACCTAAATCAGACCCTGTTCTACTGGACTTGTTTAGGAAATATATAATTATTTATATGTTTAAAAGGGAAAGTCTACACCAGAATTTTTATTGTTTAAAAAGATAGATAATCCCTTTATTACCCATTCTGCAGTTTTGCACAACCAGCAAAGTTATATTAATATACGTTTTACCACTGTGATTACCTTGTATCTAAACCTCTGCAGATTGCCCCTTATCTCAGTACTTTTGACAGACATCAGTCTAGCCAATCAGTGCTGACTCCTAAATAACACAGGAGTGAGCACAATGTTATCTATAGGACACACATGAACTAACACTGTCCAACAGTGAAAAACTTTCAAAATGCTCTGAGCTAAGAGGCGTTTTTCAACGGTTTTAGAAATCAGTTTGAGCCTACCTATGTTTAGAGTTTCAAAAATTTCATCAAGGGAACAAAGCAAATTTAATTATAAAAGTCAATTGGAAAGTTGTTTAACATTGCATGCACTATCTGAATCATGAAAGTTTAATTTTGACTAGACTGTCCCTTTAATAGCCATACATTTATTTTCAACCATTTAAAGAGTAGTCTAACATATAGAGCTGTGGATGTTTTGTGTTGGCTGGACTATGCAGGTCAAGGGACCTAAATGGATACATGGGGGGGAGTTGGGTTCCTCAGGTGATATGTGTGTGTCTGTGTGTGTGTTGGGGGGGTGTTAGAGTTTCTGCATTAGATGTAGCTGCAAATTTGTCTTGACTGCCTTTATTTGTCTTTGGTGACAAAAGGTAAAGCAATGAGATTAGACTGATTGTCATATAATGCTCACTCCACTTATTGATGAACACTTTCCCCTTAGGCATCTGTATGTGTGTTTATATAAATGTAAGTTACTTGCAGTTGTTGTTGTTACTGAGAATGTGAGAGGGCACTTCCAATAGTTATTGGTTCACTTTTGTAAATTTAAGATGTTGCCCTATATTCATCAAATGATGCTAACATGAAATAGATTTCTAAACTAGGCTATATAAGGCTAAAATGGTTTTCTTAGTGCAGACAGCAAAAGCTGTAGACATAAGATATATTTCCTGTGACAAGTATACCTGACACCTAACAGAAAGCAGAAGCTTCAAAAACAAAATTGTTCTTTAGACGTGGGGCAAGATAAAGCTTTGTGATGTTAGATTATTTTTTTGTAAAATGTGCTTTGTTAGCATAATTATAATATTGTTCAGGCCGTTTAATATGATATAATATAATGTGGTGTTAATCTGGCTTTGGGCACACTTGGAGAATTATATCAGACTAATAACAGAGATATCCTAGTTTCTCTTTTACTTCTGAAACTGCTAAAACCAGGTTTATTAATTATTGGGAGTGTGGTTCAGTAATTTCAATGAGCCGTGT
The DNA here is from genome assembly GCF_027579735.1 of Bombina bombina. Taxonomy (NCBI): domain Eukaryota; kingdom Metazoa; phylum Chordata; class Amphibia; order Anura; family Bombinatoridae; genus Bombina; species Bombina bombina. The sequence goes on along the minus strand of NC_069501.1, from coordinate 1,084,719,478 downwards.
GGGACAACCTTAGTGGCCGTGTAGACTGTTAAATTTTTTAAGTTTTCTTGAAAAAACTAAATTTATGCTTACCTGATACATTTCTTTCTTTCCGGACATGGAGAGTCCACAACATCATTCCAATTACAGGCCAGCAGGTGGAGGCAAAGATCACCCAACTTCCCTTACCCATAATCCCCAGTCATTCAGCTGAAGGAAAATGGAAAAAGAAGATAACACAAGGGTATAGAGCTGCCTGAGGTTTACTCAAAAAACTGCTGAATTATAATTTAAAAACAGCGCAGGGTCGTGGACTCTCCATGCCTGGAAATAAATAAATTTATCATCAGGTAAGTATAAATTTTGTTTTCTTTCATATGACAGAGTCCACGACGTCGTTCCAATTACTAGTGGGATCCAGTACCCAAGCTAGAGGACACGGAATGAACAGAGAGGAAGAAAAAGGCAGGAGGACCTAAACAGAAGGCACCACTGCTTGAAGAACTTTTCTCGCAAAAGAGGCCTCAGCCAAGGCAAAAGTATCAAATTTGTAGAATTTGGAAAAAGAATGCAAAGAGGATCATGTTGCCGCTTTGCAAATCTGTTCCACCGAAGCTTCATTTTTGAAAGCCCAAGAAGAGGATACAGCCATAGTGGAATGAGCCGTAATTCTCTCAGCAGTCTCATAAGGAGGGAGGAGGAGAGGGAGGAGGAGGAAAGAAGAAAGAAGAAGAAGCCTTCTGACCTTTACGCTTTCCAGAGAAAACAACAAACAGGGCAGAAGTATGCCTAAAATCTTTAGTTGCTTGAAGTTAAAGCTTTAGAGCACGCACAACACCCAAGTTATGCAAAAGACGCTCCTTATGAGGAGGATTAGAACAAAAAGAAGGAACTACAAATTCCTGATTAAAGTGATGGTAAACCCTGATTTACAATCATAACAAATAAAGGGGACTTTCATTCATGAAGTATAAAATACGTCATTCTGAAAGCCCCTTTATTTGTTAGCAGCGTTTGCTGCGCTGAGCTGCTAAAGGCAGTCCATGGCAGAACGCTATTTGGCTGAGAGGTGACGTTTCCACCTCTTAGCCAATAGCCGTGCGGGAAATACAGCTTGGCGCCAGGTGTATTTCCCGCACGGCTATTGGCTAAGAGAATCCAGATTTGGATGGAGGAAAAGGACCCTGAATTAGACGGTCCCTCAGAGGTTACCTCCAAGGTGGAAGAAATGACATCTTCACTAGATCTGCAACCAGATCTAGCAAGGCCAGACAGGAGCTATTAGAAACACAGACGCTCTCTCCTGCTTGATACGAGCAATGACTTGTGGAAGGAGAGCAAACTGAAGAAATAGGTATGCTAGACCAAAAAAACATGGAACCGCCATCTATCAGGGCGGCCTGAGGATCTCTTGATCTTGAACCGTACTTTGGAAGCTTGGCATTCTGATGAGACGCCATCAGATCTAACTTTGGAACCCCCCACGAGGGTTATCCTGGAGAACACCTCCGGATCGAGAGTCCACTGCCCAGAATGAAAATACGCCTCCCAATTGTCCATTCCTTTCCTGGAATGTGGATGGCAGATAGGAAACAATCGTAGTGGTTGATGTAAGCCACTGATGTGATGTAGTCTGATTGGAATCTGAAAAACCGGACTAAAGATGGAGTCAAGCTATCAATGACATGGAAAATTGCTCTCAACTCCAAGATGTTTATAGGGAGAGAAGACTCCTCTCGAGTCCACAGGCCCTGAGCTTTAGAGAGCCCCAAACTGCTCCCCAGCCTAATAGGCTGTTATCTGTAGTCACAATCCCCCAGGAGGGTCTCAGGAAGCAAGTGGCCCGAGCCAGATTTTCCTGAGAAATCCACCACGAAAGAGTCTCTTTTCAGGGAGCCCAGATTTATCCTTTGTGATAAGTCTGAATGGTCTCCGTTCCATTGACTGAGCATGCAAAGCTGCAGTGTTTGCAAATGGAACCAAGCAAAAGGAAATATATCAATGGAAGCCACCATCAGACCCATCACCTCCATGCATTGAGTCACAGTTAGATGAAAGGCAGACTGGAGAGAAGACAAGCAGCAAGAAGTTTTGATTTTGACGTCCGTCGGGAAAATCTTCATGGACAGGGATTCTATGATTGTCCCTACGAAACACACTCTTGTAGCTGGAACTAGAGAATTATTTTCCAGATTCACTTTGAGAAGAGAACAACATCTCTGTATGAGAGTTTGCTAGTTGAAAAGATGCCAGAATCAAGATGTCGTCTAGATAAGGCTTTATCACAATTTCCAGGGATCTGATCACTGCCAATAGAGCTTTGAGAATCTTTGAGAAAATTCTGCCAGCTGTGGCAAGACCAAACGGAAGTGCAACAAATTGAAAATGTTTTTCCAGAAAGGCAAATCTTAGAAACTGATGATGATCCCTGTGAATGGGAACATGTAAATACGCGTCCTGTAAATCTAAGGTCGTCATGAACTGACCTGCATAAACCAAAGGAAGAATGGAAAGAATAGTTTCCATCTTGAAGGACGGAACCCTAAGGGATTTGTTTAGACACTTGAGGTCTAGGATGGGTTGGAAAGTTTTCTCCTTTTTGGGAACCACAAATAGATTTAAATAAAATCCTTGACCTTGTTCCTCTAGAGGGACTGGAACAATAACTCCCAGGGAGGATAGTTCCTCTACGCAATTTAAGAAGGCCTCCCTCTTTTTATCAGATTTGAGGATAGTCTTGACAGGAGAAATCTGTCCCTTGGAGGGCAAGACTAGAATCCTATTTTGATAATATAGAGCTACAATGCCCAAACAAGGGACATAAAATAAGGTCTCAGTGAAAAAAAAACACTCAACATTATAAGTACTCCATAAACGTATAGCCATAGAAAATGCCCAAGAAATGAAACAGAGCTGCAATCATGTTTCAATTTATAGAAAAATTCTTTATAAAAGACAAGCAATTTAAAGTCCTGAGAGCACCCATAACTATATTAAGATTGCTCCAGTCATGTTCCTGAAATATAGAGAGGGAGTCATGTCACTATAAGGACACTGGATACCCAAGAAAATCTGACACGGAGATCAATCCAGGGTGAAAGAAAAAATATTTAAAAATTTAATTAGGAACTGCCAAAAAATTGTGGCACAAAAAACCCTGAGAGAAAAAGTCTACAAAACCCTCTAAAAGAGTAAATTGAGCTCATGAACGCTACTTCATATAGCAATGCTCAGGTAGAAACACATATAATATAAGGAAATCAGAAATTCTGATATCCAGGGAAATTAACCCGAGGATAATAGACAGTTGTTCTAACCTGAAGGATAAAACAAAGTTTAGATACAGATAATACTGTACAGATTGAAAACTCCCATTAAGGAGTAATATTTCACACCTCAGTTAATAATACAAAATAGTGACTCTTAAATGCCACTGGGTGTCACCAAAAAACTGACAATTCCTGAATATCAGGAAAAAGCACAGATGGTAAAAAGTACTGTATTCTAACCTGTCCACTACAAAAAAACGGACAGGAACTAGTTACAGTCAAGCATATAGCTACAGTCAGATTACACATAATTTAAAAACAAAATTTATGCTTAACTGATAAATTTAATTCCGGATATGGTGAGTCCACAACGTCATCAGTTACTGGTGGGAATATCACTCCTGGCGAGCAGGAGGCGGCAAAGAGCACCACAGCAAAGCTGTTAAGCATCACTTACCTTCCCACAAACCCCAGTCATTCGACCGAGGGGAAATGGAAAAAACAAGGTGTAGAGGTGCCTGAGGTGTAGTTAAAAATAACGGTCTTAAAATAAAGGGCGGGGTCCTGGAGTCACCATATCCGGAAATAAATTTATCAGGTAAGCATAAATTTTGTTTTCTTTCCTAAGATATTGTGAGTCCACGACGTCATTAATTACTGTTGGGAATCAATACCCAAGCTAGAGGACACAGATGACTAGGGAGTGAAAAGACAGGTAGACCTAAACAGAAGGCACCACCAGTTGAAGAACCTTACTACCAAAAGAAACCTCAGTCGAGGCAAAAGATAAAAAATTTTGAAAAAGTATGCAGAGAAGTCTGTTCCACAGAAGCTTCATTGTTGAAGACCCAAAAAGAGGAAACAGCCCTTGAGGAATGAGCTGTAATTCTCTCAGGAGGCTGCTAACCAGCAGTCTCATAAGCAAAAAGAATTATACTTCTCAACCATAAAGAAGAGAAGAATCAGTAGCTTCATGACCCTACGTTTTCCTGAGAAACACACAAACAGGGCAGAGTCTGGCGAAAAACCTTAGTCGTCTGTATGTATAATTTCCGAGCATGCACAACATCCAGATTGTGCAACAAACTTTCCTTATGAGAAGAAGAATTAGGACATAGATAACAATTTTCAATCTGAACCACTTAAGGAAGAAATCCCAACTTCGAACGAAGAACCACCTTATCAGCATGAAAGATAAGATAAGGCGATCATACTGCAAAGACGAGAGTTCCAAAACTCTCTGAGCAGAAGAAAAAACAAAAAGAAACAAAGCCTTCCAATATAAAAACGTAATTTCTATGGAATGCAATGCTCAAACGGAGCCTGCTGCAAAAATTTAAGAATATTAAGGCTCCAAGGAGGAGCAACAGACTTAAACACAGGCCTGATTCGGACTAGGGCCTGACAAAGATAAAACATCTGGCACATCCGCAAGATGTTAGAGAAACAGGTCATTCTCCAGACCTTGCTGGGTAAAGGACAAAATCCTAGGAATCCTGACCTGACTCCAAGAGTAGTCCTTGGAATCACACCAATAAAGGTATTTACGCCATACCCTATGGTAAATCTTTCTAGAAATAGGCTTCTGAACCTGAATCAAGGTCACAAAGACCGACTCAGAAAAAACACGCTTTAGATAGAACTAAGCGTTTAATCCTTCAGAGAAACGAAATCTGGATGAAGGAATGGACCCTTTGTTAGAAGGTCCTTCCTCAGAGGAAACCTTCAAGGTGGAATTGATGACATATTCACTAGGTTTGTATACCAGGTCCTGCAAAGTCACACAGAAGCTATAAGAATTACTGATGCTTTCTTCTGTTTGCTACGAGCAATGACTCATGGAAGGAGAGCAAACAAAGGAAACAGGTATGCTAGACTAAAATCCCAAGGAACCGCCAAAGCAACTATCTGGGCGTCATGCGGATCTCTTCACCTTAACCGTTCTGCCGAGACGCCATCAGATCCAACTCCAGCTCCCCCATTTGAGGGTTAACCAGGAGAACACCTCTGGATGGAGAACCCACTACCTGGGATGAAAATTCTGTCTGCTCAGAAAGACCTCTTCCTAGATGTCAACTCCAAAATGTAAATGGCAGATAGACCGCCATTGTGAGCTACTGCCCACTGAACGAAGCCGAGCCACCTCCTTCATGGCTAAGGAACCCTGAGTTCCTCCCCGAGCTACTGAGATGATATTGTCCAAATGGAACCTGATAAACCGGCTAAGGACAACTGAGTACAAGCACTCAGAGCATTGAAAATCGCTCTCCACTCCAAGATGTTGATGGGAAGAGCAGACTCCTCTCGAGTCCAAATTCCTTGCGCCTTTAAGGAGTTCCAGACTGTTTCCCAGCCCAGCAGGCTGGTGTCCGTGGCCACAATCACCCAGGAATGTCTCAAGAAAGATACACCCTGAGACAGATACTCCTGAAAAAAACACCACAGAAGAAAGTCTCTTAAAGCTGAATTTATCTATAAGATAGGGGGCGCCCTAAAGTAGATATATGATATATATATATACAGGGATACAGTTGGCGAGTATACTCAAAGTGGCTATGTAATATATATGATAATTGATATAATATTCAATCTAGGCTGGCTATTAAAACACAACAATATGAATTATCTGAAATATTATCACAATTAGTATACTATTGATCCAGTAATATAAGCATTTCAAACTGTAATAGAAGATAAAAAGAAAGTCTCTGTAAAGTGGAGTGAAGATGTCCAGGCAGCAATCTGTAGAGGACCCGACCTGGATCCTATGTAGGTAATCTATAAACAAGAAAAAAGACAGATGCGCCACATGGCCCAATATTGTTTGTTCCACACGATATATACAATCTAGTGGTGCCAAATCAAACTCACAATCTTAGAAGCACTCCAAATAGTGCAGTGGAAGCAGTCTGGGATCTATCACAGTCACCCAGCAGACCGACCTCTTGGGTTGAGATGGATGTTCTGTGATATAAAGATACAAGGAGACACAGAGGTGCCTATATGGCCTAGTACAGTTTGGACCCAAAGAACAGTGATGTATATGTTAAGAAATATACTCACATTCGGTGAAGCATCTCCAATGATGCTATTCAGGCAGGAAGGGATCAATACAGTCACCCAACAGACTATGACAGGGCTTCCACAGGAGGCAAAACACCAAAATATCCAATGGACCAAGGAATGATCCAAAAAATACACAATAGCAAGTGTTTTTGTATAAAAGTAATAGGCTTTACTTAAAAAAGATTAAAAACAAGCGACGCGTTTCTCAGCAACAAGCTGTTTCATCAGGAAGCCTTAGGAGAGAGAGCAACCTGTGTAGCAGAAACCTTACTATCTGAATCTTCAAATGTCCTCTTGCGTTTCCCTGTAAGAAAGGAAAAGCAGATACAGCTACAGATACCTGAGCTGCAAAATCTGCAGGCAAATACACTCCTCCAGGAGATTGAGAGGAACCGCAGGGAACTGCATGTGATGCCATAAAGGCTTGGGACTTTTAGGGAGACAGCTGTGGCATTGCCTCAGCAGCATCATCCTGGGAAGCATGAGGGTCAGAGGGCAAAAACTTATCTGTATCTGTATCCAATAGCTTTGGCTAAAAATGCAGCACAGAAAGCATAGACAAATTGTTCATTCCAAAATTTGTCCTGAAAACATGAGGCTCAAACAAAACGAAAACTTTTTTTAAAAGAATCATACTAAATATGAGGGACAGAATGTTCATAAAAACAATTTGGTCCTCAAGAGCCAACAATAAGGTATTTCTAGGAACAGATCCCTGTTTTCATACCAGAACATATGCCCCAAAACACACATCTTTGTTTAAAAAAAACTAATTTGCTTACCACAAAACTAAAGTGTAAGACAACTTATTTATAAAACTCTAACTTAAGGTTTTATGCATTATGCACTCTGCTATCTAATAATGTATCTCTAGTAATTTCAGCCTGTTCGTGGATGGCTGAACGGAAAATTCTTTAAGATATGTTTGGCTTTTAATTTATTAAAGGAGAACATTTCTATAGCACTGCCCAGTGATAAACAGAAACAGAACACTGCCCAGTGATAAACAGAAACAGAACGCTGCTCTGTTCTCAGCCTGAGAACAGGGCGGAGTTACATACACTGACTCAGCAAGAGCCTAAAATGGTGCCGCTCCGCTTTTCTGAAGGAGACGGGAACATGCAATCGGCAAGAAAATGAAGCGCGCATACATTGTGCCTCCTTCTGCCGTCATAATAGAATAATATGTTAGTGTAGGGCAAATAAGAAAACCAACAGTAAAATCACCGCTTCGCTTTACAAGCGGAGCCTGCCAATTCGTCAGACGTCTTTGTCTGAAAAAGTGGATGAGACATAAATTGTAACTTAACCCATAGGAGTGAGGCCGCTAAGTGAAGAGCACGTTCTCCTAACAGACTCCAGCATGAATAACAATAAGTAGCGTAGCACTCATACACTTGTAGATAATCTGTATTCTGTACATAATTCTAAGTAACATATACACAGAAAAATAAAATCTGAGCCCCTTACAGAGGGTTAACTCCTTCCTTGCCTAGGAGATTAACCCTTAAGTCTCCATGGTCACATCCAAAGTAGTGCCTGCCCACTGCCAGCAAACATCCTTCATAAAGTATATTGTGTACCAAATAAAGTGTAATTAGAGTCCCTAACCTCTGCAGTGCCAGCCTCCTAGCCCCAGAAGCCAAAAGGCACTTACCTGCACATCTAGCTGTCCGGCAGGAGGACAGCTCACACAGTATGAAAAGACGCCACTCCTCACAGAGACTTGTGGGAAAAAAGAAAGAATAGAGTAAACCTACTCTGGCTTTCTATACTAGGGCAGCAACATGTTAGGAGGCCCACGTCACAAGTTCCTAACTGTTTTAAAGCCACCACTACTCTACTGAAGAGATTAAAGGTGGACTACAGCTAGACCCACTCTTTGACAAGGAAAGATCAGAGTAAACCTACTCTGGCTTTCAAAAATAGGTAAAATCTTGTTAGTTTGCTTTGCTGTGGTGCTCTTTTCCTCCTCCTGCCGGCCAGGAGTGATATTCCCAACAGTAATTGATGATGTCGTGGACTCACCTTATTTTAGGAAAGAAAAGACTAACACCTTAAGTAAAGACTCCCTGAAAAATTCCTACAACAAAGAACTAATGGACCGCCATTAGTATACTCTTAAACAACATAAATAAAAAGGGTCCAATAGGGAAATATGCGCCAACTGTATGCAGGGAGCAGAGGAAATGCGCTCAAGTGAAACCTCCGATAAGGAAGAGGTTAACATAATAATAATGGATTAAGCACCATAACAAAGTGTGTCACACTGCCGCCATACCGACAACACAATCCCCATACAGTCATAGCATATATATGCAGATAGACTCTAGAGTTACTACGAAGCGACTTGCACACACCGAGTATAACTTACAGCAAAGGAACCGTTTCCTTAAAAAACCCAGATTTAAACCTGAGAAATAAGCATAGAGTACAACATCTTTATAAAAGACAAGCAATTTAAAGTCCTGAGAGCACCTAGAACTATATTAAGATTGCTCAAAAGTACTTGGTCCCATATAAAAATAAAAACAAACCCCCCTCTGCTAACTATTGATTCTACTAACAAAATGTGGTGGGATAGATAACAGCTTTTCTTGAAGACGCTGCAGACACGGACCCAAACCAAATTCTCTAGGCGAAGCCGGTTAGATATAACTGCACAACTCATAGTAATTTATTGTAACCGCTTAGGTTAACACATTGTGCAACTCATAGTAATTGATTGAAACCGCTTAGGTTACCGCAATGCTAGCAAGGCAGCTAAAAGATTAAGGCACTCCTAAATCCGCTCCGCTAACGCAATAAGGAGCCCTCATATCCTACCTTACCGGGACAGAAATTTAGGAGAAAAGCGCCTCTTTCCAAAAGGCGCAGAAAAATAAAAGGATCATAGATGAGTGCAGACATAAAATCCTGATTGTTTCAACGATCCTAACAATCATTATTGTGTGCATAAATAAGGTCTTAGTGCCCACAGCTTAGTACACATTCAGCCTTAGACGGAAATAATTATAAACAAAATCTGTCGTCAATAGGGAACCCCTGACTGTAAAGAGGCTTAGTTTCCCTATATACAATATAAATCATTAGTGAGTTTATGTAAAAGTGCGTGAGGGTATATATATATATATATATATACACATACATACATACATATATATATATATATATATATATATATATATATATATATATATATATATATATATATATATATATATATATACATACACTGACCCCATACAATATAAGCCTGGGTCTCTATGATACTTGACCTTTCAAAAAGGCTAAAGATGCGGCATTAGATTTCATTAATCTTTCACTGGATTACCCAGGAATCCTCTCCGCCACAAAATTTTCCAAAGTTTGAGGAAATGACTTCAGTAAAATACAAACCCTTTTTGAGGGTAACAGGTCCCACCGGGTCCCTGATTGTCTGTCCTCTTCATTTAACTCATAGTGCAAAGAAAAATATAATAAAGGACTTACCCTCCAGGTTCTTCTGCTGTGAAGCATTTACAGCAGGTGCAGGTCTGTCAGCCTCTTCCGGCCGCTGACAGGGACCCGAATGTAAAAGAAAGAACACTGGCTTTCTGCAAAGGGGTAGCAAAATGTTAAAAGTAAAGACTACCTCGCCGCCTTTTAACTGCTAAAAGCCACCACTACTCTTAATGAAGAGATTGACACGGACACAGCTAGACCCCAATCCTTGCTTGCAGGGAAAAGTACCCATAAAAGGAATAAATATCTTCAGACACCAACTTCGCACATCCTCCATTGACAGAGGCAAAGAGAATGACTGGGTATTATAGGTAAGGGAAGTTACACTTAACAGTTTTGCTGGGGTGCTCTTTGCCTCCTCCTGCTGGCCAGGAGTTGAATATCCCACTAGTAATTGGAATGACGTTGTGGACTCCATGTCATAGGAAAGAAAACAGGATTTAAATGGGCACAGGCAACAGAGGCTTTGAGAGGAGAAAATAAAATTTATAATAAAAAAAAATTAAACTATTTATTACAATAAAAAAAAAAGCTTTGATATGTGTGCTGTAAACTTCATTAACAGTCACCTTCATGATTAAAGGGATACTAAACCCAATTTTTTTCTTTCACGATTCAGATAGAGCAGCAATTTTAAGCAACTTTCTAATTTACTCCTATTATCAATTTTTCTTTGTTCTCTTGATAGCTTTATTTAAAAAGCAGGAATTAAAGCTTAGGAGCTGGCCCATTTTAGGTTCAGCACCGTGGATAGTGCTTGCTTATTGGTGACTACATTTAGCCAACCAATAAGCAAGTGTAACCCAGGTTCTGAACCAAAAATGGGCCCGACTCCTAATCTTTACATTCCTGCTTTTTAAATAAAGATATCAAGAGAACAAAGAACAATTTACAATAAGAATAAATTAGAAAGTGGCTTAAAATTGCATGCTCTATCTGAATCATGAAATAATTTTTTTTGGATTTAGTATTCCTTTAAGGATTCTAAAATAGTGATCTCCCCAATGTGTCGGGAAGTTGGCCACAAACTGAACTATATATAAAATACAGAGTGACTTTTACTTTAATATTTTACTTAGGGTACAGCATGTATAGTTTTTGTACAAAAGGAAGAAACTCTTAAAAACAGCAAACTGCCATGTTGAGCAATGTGCTTCAGCATTTTACTTGTTCAAAGCAAGGATATGCCTAAAACAGGAAAATTCTAGAGAATCAAAATTAAAGAATACAAAGTTGGGTAAGGATAAAGGCCCAGGGAAATGTAACTATCTATTTAATAAATGTAAGAATCAACTCACCTGTATGTCCCTTAAATGTGGTGATGAGGCTACAGCTATCTTGTTCAAGTTTAAGAATCGTAACCTGCCCCGAATGGTCACCAACAAACACATGTCTGGTCTCCACATCAAATCTATCAGGTTAATGTCAAAGAAAATTTGTATAGGAAAAACATAAAGGCAGTAAATACACAATCATTATGGGAATTAATGATTAGATATATTTAAAATTAATCTGTAAATATTAGTGTTACATTTTTTTTTTTTTTTTTTTTTAAATAAAACTGAATTTTAAAGAGATCAACACTATAATTCACAAATTTATAATTGCTGGGAAAAAAAAATATTTTATAGCAAACAGAAATTGCTATGTTGTCTGGCCACCTTCTGTTAACGTAGCATCCGAATGCCCACGTCTAGTTATATAACTGATGTGCACATAGGGGCTCTCATAAACCTCTCCTCCAATAAATGTACATTTATTCATGTCAGGTGATCATTATTACCACAGTGATCACCTGGCTATTAAAACGTATAGGGGCTTTATTTTAAAGAGGGGCTTCTGGACTTTAAAATAAGTGGTCTCTCAGCCTTTTTGATGGCAAATTATAAGTGCCTAGAAACCCTCTCCGCAAAAAAACATAAATTATGCTTTCCTGATAATTTCATTTTCTTCTGAAGGGAAGAGTCCACAGCTGCATTCATTACTTTTGGGAATTCAGAACCTGGCCACCAGGATGAGGCAAAGACACCCCAGCCAAAGGCTTAAATACCTTCCCCACTTCCCTAATCCCCCAGTCATTCTGCCAAGGGAACAAGGAACAGCAGGAGAAATATCAGGGTGAAAAAAGGTGCCAGAAGAACAAAACATTTACAGCCTCCTCAGAGATAAAAACACAGGCGGGAGCTGTTGACTCTTCCCTTCAGAAGAAAATGAAATTATCAGGTAAGCATAATTTATGTTTTTCTTCTTAAAAGGGAAGAGTCCACAGCTGCATTCATTACTTTTGGGAAAACAATACCCAAGCTAGAAGACATTGAATGCAAATAACGGGTGGGTACAAAATGCGGCCCCTCGAAAGGCACCACAGGCTGAATTACTCAACACCCAAAAAATATTTAAGTACAAACGACGCAGAGAAAAACCCGAGCCCAGGTAACTGCACATCAGTTACACCACCGGAAAAGTCGAACTAGAGACCATTCAGACCTAGTTTACGTCAGGTCCAAACAACCTCTGAAACGTCTGCCCCACGGGACACGACACCCAAGAAGGTACCCGGCTACAGATAAGGACCACATCTGCCATCCAATAGGGAACCTGAGACCAGGAAATCCAAAGGAACTTTTCCCACTCAACACCTAGAAAGCACCCCATGGTTGTCTTTACAAAGGCAACAACCAGGGAGACAAACTCCCTAGAATGCAAGGCCCAAAAAGAAGGATCCATACACAGGGAACATGTCCTCAAAAGGACTCGAGGAACCCCTCATGTCCCCCAATTCCATACCATACCCTAAGGTACTCCAGGAAATTCATGAGTCCCCTGATGCTCCATAACATATCTAGATCTGTAGGCAAGATAGTTGGAGACAGCAGGAACAGGATAAATATCCCAGTAACTAGAACAGAGCTCTCCCAGAGAAACCCAAACTGTCTAAAACAGGAACTCTCAAAGACCAGCCTCCAAAAGGAAGGCTGACCCTATCGCTAATTCAAACCTCCTAAAGGCGCGTCAAGCTAGTTAGCATCCAGAAAAAAGCAAGTAGCTGTAACGGGATACACCATCACTAAGCAAATCGCTGTGGATGGTTCCAACTGTAAACCACCAAGGTCGTACAGCACACCGAATAGCGGTTCCAAGAAGTGCCCCCTCCCGGCACCAGACGCCGGTAGAAAGAAGGAGGACATCCAAAGTCATCCTTTAAAGAAAGGGCCAACAGCAGAACGGTCAACACTGCGTAGAGTAACCAATCCCTAACCTTTCCTCTGGGATAACGGTCCCAGCCCAAAGGCTAGTCAAAAGACCGAAGACAAGAGTCCCAGACTACAGGAAAGGAGGATCAACAAGGAACAAAATCCCCTATTAGACCGCAGCTACAAACTGCATGCAACCATGAGTCAGGAGAAACATTGTGCTTGGGTACGAGACCACCTACACGCAGTCGTGGGCAAAAAAAAGGCACACTTCCCAAGGGAAGAAGTCCCCCAAAAACCTCAGCACCCATATATTGGATACACGTAGTGGAAGCCCCCACGGGAGCAAAACCCTCAGCCTCCTGCTGCAGGAATGGAGGAACCGGACACTACATCACAGCTCTCCTCCCAGGAACCTGAAACACAGGAAGGGAAAAAAAAACCTGCAAGGCAGGACCCGATACTAAGGTAATTCTGAACCCAGAGAACCTAAACCCTAATCTGTAAGAGAAGGGAATGAACAAGGGAAAAAAAACCCTACCATAGGGGCGAGACCCCTCGGCCACATTGCCAATCCAGTTGAAAAGCACCTAGAGTCTACAGGAACATCGTAAATGCACCAAGACAGGTGCCTGAGCCACAGTAACAAAGGCATCTCTCACAGAGTCCCAGCCCCTACGAAGGGGGCTCATGGGACCACAACTTCAAGCGTGATCCGAACCGTCCACATCCATCTATGGAGAGACGTGGATCAAGGCCAGGGTTCTAGACAATGGATGATGAAAAGATCCAATCTCTGAGAGAACCCTAAACTGCCTCTTCCAAGGAGGAGCACACCTCTTAAGTCTGTAGACTTTGCGATCTAGATAGCCTTAAACCCAAGAGTCACAAAGGACTCCTGAGCAATCTGAGAATCAGCACCCAGTGCAATGGATCGCTAGAAAATCTCGTAGGCAAGCGGCAACCCATGATACACACACAGGCATGGTAACATCAATACCCGAAGGAAAATGATAACCCAGGGCCCTGCTCGCCATTTCAGAGAAGTAACGCAAGGCACTGCCCATGAAACTCCAAACAGAGTATCGAGGAAAAAAGGACAACTGCCTGACCCTCAAAGGGCGGCCCTCCGTACCCAACCTCGACACCACTACTGACAAGCCCCAAGGCTAGCGTAACATCAAGAATGCAACACACCCGAACGGTAAAGACCGTAGTCCGACCGAGGGTATTAGCTGGAACAGACGACAGTTAGAGAGCTTGAAAAAGCTATTATTCAAGGAAAACTACCTTGAGCAAGCAAACGTTGGAGCTGCAACTCCCACAGAAGGAAGGAAACCCCTGCCCACCACCTCCCAGAGTAACATGATTCGGAACAGAGAAAAACATGCCCACACACCGACCAGATGATCCCCCCAAAATTGGGGAAGGATGATGCTCCGCCATCACAAGAAAGAGCGCACTAGGCTAAACAGACAGCGTCTGGAAGAACCTTGAGTGAAAACCAAATGTTAATCGCCAGAAACAGGTCATACACATCTCCCAACTTCCATTTAATGGAAATAACGGTTCTAAGTCTCCAGGGACCTGAGAACCTAGAGTCTCCTGCAAAAAGCAGAATCAAAGCCCAGGCGAGTAGCCCGAAACGACCACCGGAGAAGTTGCATATAAACCACAGGCCTCATACATCAGTTGGATCCAAGTACATAGAATAGGCCTAGAGGCATCCTCAGCACCATGAAGGTGACATGAACCCCGGTAACAGCTGAAAAAGCACCCGACCAGTACCAGCCTGGTATAAGGATGCTCTGGAACTGTTCAAGGTCCAAAAAAATTTGTCCCGAAGGATCAATAAACTAGAAACGAAAATTCTAATATTCAACAAGTACACAACTCTCAAGGGAGTGCCCACGCGACCACGAGTATCGGTTCCAGAGAAGAACATTCATAAAAACGAAATCCAACAGATCTGAGCTTAAGGAAAAAACAAATTAAACACATCCATCCGGATCACAAATAAAATGAAAGGCAGCACCCATCGGGTGAACGCCCAAGGTGAATAAGAATGACAACAGGATCAGCCGAGTAGAAGCTTCATTCACCAAAGCTCAGAAATGGAACCAAAAAACAAATAAAAAAGAAAATGAAGACAATAAAAGGAGATTGGCTCCATTCCCTAATGTCATATCCATTTTGCCATCCAACTTCTAAGGCCTTGGATCCCTCTGCCCACTAGGAATGGGATTCTCTAATATTGCCAAAACATGTCTTAAAAGAACCTGAAGGTGAGCCAGCCTATAATGGAAGGCAAAATCATCCCTTGCCAGATCTACTGGAGACCTCGGCTCCGAGATTGGGGTCCCTGAAGCCTCAGGGGCCAATGTTTCCCCAGGAGGCCGAACTGAATCGGGCGATACCATGCTCAATGAACCTAGGTTAACGGAGCACGGACAGTATTGGAGAAATACTTCACTTGGGAGATATAAAGGCGAGAGCGCCATAGAAATGGCCATGCGGAACCGTGCTGTAACCTCCGGCGGAAACAAGCCAATCTCCAGAGAAGGAGTGAAGGCCATAGGGACACCTGCGTGCGTAGCCGGGAAAGGGTCATGGGCACGCGCCTCACGGGTCAAGGAAACCTCGGAGGCGGATGGCTCAACGCACTCTAAGCTCCCAGACTCAGGAGAAGAGAGTACTCTAGAACGGCACCCAGGACATAACTGATAGGCATTAATTACACGGGCCATTTAATATTCATCACAAGACACATCCTCTGTATCGGAGGCATCCGTGTCACGCATATCAGAATCCTCCATAATCTTGGGATTAAAAAAATACAAAACTAACTGGCACACTTTGACACCCCCAATGGCTGGGGCACTCACCACCTCCTGTGAATCAGACAACCCACGAGCTAGACTCTCACGATCGCACAGTGTCAGCATACGGAAGTGAAAAAGCAACGTAACTGCACCCGTCACAAGGTGCACCGTGCCAGTCACAAAAAGGGTGCACAATCTTGAGAGATTGCGTCCTAAAAAGAAGGCCGTTACGTTCCGTAAAGGCAAGAACCATATAACAAATATGATTAAAGTCCCCCCTGTTCAATAACCGCCTTCAGGAGATATTAACCCATGATTCCTCATTTAAGATAAAAGGAGTCCCACTGGGAGTCTACCTTGCTTCTTTAACAATACATCACATATTGATATAAAATTAAACAATCTTACCAGAATCTACGCCGTAGAACAGGAACACGGCCCTTCAAGTGTGACAGATAGTAGCCTTACTTCTGACATGGACTTGAGTGAAGAAAGGTAGGCAGCGAAACTTGTCAACGCTAATTACCAAGGAGTTAATATGACTCGGGATGGGTTCGCAGGAAAACTCTTCCTGCATCTCCGGACTCTAACTTTCATCCATGCTCTCACTGAGAGGCTGACAGGATTACTTAAAACTTCAGTCCCATTGCGAAGAGTACTACCCTCCATAAAAGACTATCTCGAACTTCTGTACACTTCTCTGCCAACCTGGGGGAGGTATTTAAGCCTTTGGCTGGGGTGTTTTTGCCTCCTCCTGGTGGCCAGGTTCTGAATTCCCAAAAGTAATGAATGCAGCTGTGGACTCTTCCCTTTTAAGAAGAAAATATATATATAAAATTTTAATAAACAAGGTTGTAAAAAAAAATGGTGTGTTTTTTCTAAACTCTATAGTCAAAAAGGAGTCCTATATAAATTAGGGCCTTTTGGTATATTTATATCACTTTGATTTGCTCGTTTATTCACGTCAGTGATTGCCTGGCTATTAAAACTTTTTAGTTGGTCTGGTAATAAAAGAGTATAAGTGTAAAATGTGTTTAAATACAATTACAAAAAATAAATAATAAGTACAAATTTTAACCTCCAAGACACACACCAATTGAAAAAGCAGGGAAATTACTTGACCAAGCTTCATATATTACACAGGATTGCTTAGCATGGTGCACAAACCCATTTATAATAAGTCCTATCAAGGAAGATAACATATATAACTGGTTCAGCCAATTTACAGGGTTGTGCAGCACACTTAGTTTACAGAATTTACTTTCCAGCTGAAGATTTACAGCAAAAGCAAGGTATTTTATAGCAAAACCAAGTAGAAGAAATACTAAACCTACATTACTATGTTTAATTTACATAAATAAAATACTTTATGGTGAATAACATGAAGCTGAAGCTTAAAATATATAATTGTGTATATCAAAGACCAGCAATTAAACATGTTAAATATATATATTGTTTATATAAAAAGTTTTAATTATAGCTGCTGAAAGGGACATGGAAGAGTATGCTTTTTATTTCACTTATAGTATTACATTTACTTTGTTTCCTTGGTATCCTTTGTTGAAAAGTATGCCTAAATAGCCACAGAAGCTGCAATGAACTACTGGGAGGTAGCTGGATATTGGTGGTTACACACAACCATTCCCATTTTGTCAATAGTGCATTGCTGCTCTGGAAGCTGGCTTTAACTATGTGTTCAACCTATTTGCAGGTGTTAAAACACATAGCAATATGCAAGCAACCATTTAATAATCAAAGGATCTAACAAATTAGGGCATTTTCTTTCTGCACTGCATTGTCCCTTTAAAACCAATAATGAAACTAAGATGAAATGTACTTCAAAATGCAATGCCTAGAACATTTGTTATTTAGTAACCTAAGCAGTGACATATAGCACTGCTAGGCAATAAATACATTGCTTTCCCTATTAGATAACTAAAAAGGAAATGTATGCTTACCTGATAAATTGATTTCTTCTACGATACGACGAGACCACGGATTTCATCCTTACTTGTTGGATATTATCCTCCTGCTAACAGGAAGTGGCAAAGAGCACCACAGCAAAGCTGTATATATAGCTCCTCCCTTCCCCTCCACCCCCAGTCATTCGACCGAAGGTTTAGGAAGAGAAAGGAAAAGCTAAAAGGTGCAGAGGTGACTTAAGTTGTAAAAATAAAACTAAATATAATCTGTCTTAAAAATGACAGGGAGGGCCGTGGACTCGTCGTATCGTAGAAGAAATCAATTTATCAGGTAAGCATAAATTTCCTTTTCTTCTACAAGATACGACGAGTCCACGGATTTCATCCTTACTTGTGGGATACAATACCAAAGCTACAGGACACGGATGAAAGGGAGGGACAAGACAGAGACCTAAACGGAAGGCACCACTGCTTGAAGAACTGTTCTCCCAAAAATAGCCTCAGAAGAAGCAAAAGTATCAAATTTGGAAAAAGTATGGACGACCAAGTCGCAGCCTTACAAATCTGTTCAACAGAAGCATCGTTTTTAAAGGCCCATGTGGAAGCCACAGCCCTAGTAGAATGAGCCGTAATTCTTTCAGGATGCTGCTGTCCAGCAGTCTCTCATATGCCAGGCGGATGATACTCCTCAGCCAAAAAGAAAGAGGTAGCCGTAGCTTTCCAGAATAAACAATGAATAATGAAGATGATTGACGGAAATCCTTAGTCGCCTGCAAGTAAAACTTCAAGGCACGGACCACGTCCAGGTTATGTAACCGACGCTCCTTCTTAGAAGAAGGATTAAGACACAAGGAAGGAACAACAATTTCCTGATTAAGGTTCTTATTTGAAACAACCTTAGGAATAAATCCAGGTTTGGTACGTAAAAACCACCTTATCAGAATGAAATATAAGAGAAGGCGAATCACATTGTAATGCTGAAAGCTCAAACTCTTCGAGCAGAAGAAATAACTAAAAACAGAACTTTCCAAGATAACAATTTAATATCTATGGAATGCAGGGGTTCAAATGGAACCCCTTGAAGAACTAAATTCCAACTCCAGGGAGGAGTAATTGGTCTAAATACAGGCTTAATACTAGTTAGAGCCTGACAAAAAGACTGGACATCTGGCACATCTGCCAAACGTTTGTGAAGCAAAATTGACAAAGCAGAAATTTGTCCCTTTAAGGAACTTGCTGATAACCCTTTATCCAATCCTTCTTGGAGAAAAGACAGAATCCTAACTTTACTCCATGAGTAACCCTTGGATTCACACCAATAAAGATAATTACGCCATATCTTATGATAGATTTTTCTAGTGACAGGCTTTCGCGCCTGTATCAAAGTATCAATGACCGAATCAGAATCCTCGCTTAGATAAAATCAAGCGTTCAATCTCCAAGCAGTCAGCTGCAGAGAAGTTATATTTGGATGTTGGAAAGGACCTTGAATGAGAAGGTCCTGTCTCAAGGGAAGTTTCCACGGTGGTAGAGAGGACATGTCCACTAAATCCGCATACCAAGTCCTGCATGGCCACGCAGGCGCTATCAGGATTACTGAAGCTCTCTCCTGTTTGATTCGAGCAATCACGCGTGGAAGGAGAGGAAACGGTGGAAACACATAAGCTAGGCTGAACAACCAAGGCACCGCCAGGGCATCTATCAGTTCAGGCTGGGGATCCCTCGACCTGGATCCGTAACATGGAAGCTTGGCATTCTGACGAGATGCCATCAGATCCAGTTTCGATTTGCCCCATTGGCGAATCAATGAAGCAAACCCCTCCGGATGGAGTTCCCACTCCCCCAGATAAAAATTCTGACGACTTAGAAAATCCGCTTCCCAGTTTTCTACTCCCGGGATGTAAATTGCCGACAGATAACAAGAGTGGGCCTCCGCCCATTGGATTATCTTGGATACTTCTATCATCGCTAAGGAACTCCTCGTTCCCCCCTGATGATTGATATATGCCACAGTCGTGATGTTGTCCGACTGGAATCTGATGAATTTGGCCGAAGCCAACTGAGGCCATGCCTGAAGTGCACTGAATATTGCTCTCAGTTCCAGGATATTGATTGGAAGTAGAGACTCCACCTGAGTCCAAACACCCTGAGCCTTCAGGGAATTCCAGACTGCACCCCTAGCCCAGAAGACTGGCGTCTGTTGTCACTATCACCCACGAGGGTCTGCGGAAACATGTCCCCTGGGACAGATGATCCAGCGACAACCACCAAAGAAGAGAGTCTCTGGTCTCTTGATCCAGATTTATCTGAGGAGATAAATTCGCATAGTCCCCATTCCACTGTCCGAGCATGCACAGCTGCAGTGGTCTGAGATGAAAGCGGGCAAACGGAATGATGTCCATTGCCGCTACCATTAATCCAATGACCTCCATACACTGAGCCACTGATGGCCGAGGAATGGACTGAAGTGCTCGGCAAGTATTTAGAATCTTTGATTTTCTGACCTCTGTCAGAAATATTTTCATGTCTACCGAATCTATAAGAGTCCCCAAGAAGGGAACCCTTATCCGTGGAACTAGTGAACTCTTTTCTATGTTCACTTTCCAACCGTGAGTTCTCAGGAAAGACAATACTATGTCCGTGTGAGATTTTGTCAAATGATAATTGGACGTCTGAATCAGAATATCATCCAGATAAGGCGCCACTGCTATGCCCCATGGTCTGAGAACCGCTAGAAGAGACCCTAGAACCTTTGTGAAGATTCTGGGTGCTGTGGCCAACCCGAAGGGAAGAGCCACGAACTGATGTTTGTCCAGGAAGGCAAATCTTAGAAACTGATGATGATCCTTGTGGATAGGGATATGAAGGTAAGCATCCTTCAAGTCCACGGTAGTCATATATTAACCCTCCTGGATCATTGGTAAGATTGTTCGTATAGTCTCCATCTTGAATGATGGAACTCTGAGAAACTTGTTTAGATACTTGAAATCTAAAGTGCGTCTAAAAATTCCCTCTTTTTTGGGAACCCCGAAAAGATTTGAGTAAAACCCCTGTCCCTGTTCCGGTTTTGGAACGGGACAAATTACTCCCAGCTAGAGAGGTCTTTTACACAGCGCTCTCTTTTTATCTGGTCTACAGATAATCGTGAAAGGTGAAATCTCCCTCTTGGGAGAAAATCCCTGAATTCCAGTTGTTACCCATGGGTCACGATTTCCAGCGCCCAGGGATCCTGAAAATCTCTTGCCCAAGCCTGAGCAAAGAAAGAAAGTCTGCCCACTACTAGATCCGGTCCCAGATCGGGGGCCGCCCCTTCATGCTGTCTTTGTAGCAGCAGCGGGCTTCTTGGATTGTTTATCTTTATTCCAAGCCTGGTTGGGTCTCCATACTGACTTAGATTGAGCAAAATTCCCTTCCTGCTTTGTGGAGGAAGAGGAAGCAGAGGGTCCTCCTTTAAAGTTTCAAAAGGAACGAAAATTATTTTGTTTACCCCTCATCTTAACAGACTTATCCTGAGGTAGGGCATGGCCTTTACCTCCAGTAACGTCAGAAATTATTTCCTTCAATTCAGGCCCGAATACGGTCTTACCCTTAAAAGGAATAGCTAAAAGCTTAGATTTTGATGACACATCAGCAGACCAAGATTTGAGCCATAACGATCTACACGCTAGAAGGGCAAATCCTGCATTTTTCGCCGCTAATTTAGCAATTTGAAAAGCGGCATCAGTAATAAAAGAAATAGCTAGCTTGAGTGCCTTAATTCTATTCAAAATGTCATCTAATGGAGTCTCAACCTTTAGAGACTCTTCTAGAGCATCAAACCAAAAAGCTGCTGCAGTAGTTACAGGAACAATGCAAGCCATAGGTTGTAAAAGGAAACCCTGATGAATAAATAATTTCTTTAGAAGACCCTCTAACTTTTTATCCATAGGGTCTTTGAAAGCACAACTGTCCACAATAGGTATAGTTATACACTTCGCCAGGGTAGATATAGCTCCCTCCACCTTAGGGACCGTTTGCCACAAGTCCCGATTGGTGTCTGCTATGGGAAACATTTTCTTAAAATTAGGAGGGGGAGAGAACGGTATACCTGGTCTATCCCATTACTTTTTTACAATTTCCGAAATTATTTTAGGAACCGGAAAAACATCAGTGTAAGTAGGCACCTAGATAAAATAAAAAAAGTTCTTGATTGAAGAAACTAAAACTAACACCTCACTTTACCTCTTCCTATTACTAACACAGGCAAAGAGAATGACTGGGGGTGGAGGGGAAGGGAGGAGCTATATATACAGCTCTGCTGTGGTGCTCTTTGCCACTTCCTGTTAGCAGGAGGATAATATCCCACAAGTAAGGATGAAATCCGTGGACTCGTCTTATCTTGTAGAAGAAAGTGCTTTTGGTACTTTATAATCAGGAGTAGTTATGTGACTGTCCTGAATTGGATTTGATGTTTTGTGAACTTTCAGTACTTTATACTAGATATGCTGGGCCTTATGGTAGCAGCAGTACTTATTCATGTACCAGCCGCAGCTGCATAGACACAAGGCATGCACAAACATTTAGGAAACTAATCCATTGTGATTAAACAGAAAAAATCCAACCAAAAGAACCATTCAGCTCTTCTTCCTCAAACAAATCTGTCTTTATGACCGGTCACAAGGGTAAGTATGAATATGCACTAGAAACAAAGAGAAAAAAACATGACTGAAATCTAGATTCTCTCATTCTGGGCATTTTACAAATTCATTGCAGAGACCATAACATCTCAGCTGCATCTCTCTCCTAAATGTTTTGCAAAAAACAAAAGAAAACCTTCAGTGCAGGGCTGACTGGCTTCTTGTGCTTGGCAGACAGTCTAGGTTCCACTCAGTTGAAAGAGTTAACACAAGAGGCCAGCCAGCCCTGCACAGAGAAGGATCCTGATTGCATGCAAAGCCCAGACGGCCAGTCAGCTGGAGGCTGTTGAGATCCAGCTTGCTCTATTAACACTTAGCCATAGTGCTTTATTCATTGTGAGTACATTTTTTGGGAATTTTTATTCTGATCAATATATGTTTTAAAAACTTTCTGCACCATGAGGCGCCCTTCTTCTTTCAATTCCAGATAGCCCTTTGCCAGACCAACCAGCATAAGGAGGAGCTGACTCGTGGTGTTTATATTTAAACAGCATACATCTATTGGACTTTTAAGACTTTTTGTTACCAATTTTAATTGTTTATTGTTAGCACAATTTTTTTTATATATTGTGATTTGTTTTATGTCCTGTAGTAGGTCAAGTAATAGGTCTGCCTAGTTTAATAGCACCTCAGATTTATTTTCAAACAAGATTTTATAGTTTACTGCACCCCCCCCTTAAGACACA
Organism: Bombina bombina; assembly: GCF_027579735.1. Classification (NCBI taxonomy): domain Eukaryota; kingdom Metazoa; phylum Chordata; class Amphibia; order Anura; family Bombinatoridae; genus Bombina; species Bombina bombina. The sequence goes on along the minus strand of NC_069501.1, from coordinate 1,084,696,360 downwards.
TATAATCTTTACTGTTGAACAGCCAGGTAGTCGACTGCAGGAGGACCCTAAGCTACTAGCCAGCCCAAAATGTTACTTGTCAATTTTGATCCCACCCACACCACACCCACTAACCCAACCCCTCTTAATATTGTCTATGTTTTATACCATAAATTAAATAATGCTAAATACAGTAATACATTAACAAAAATAAGTGCATAGCAGTTTGCAACATCAATTAGGGTTCTGGGGAAGACAACAGCTGGGCAGAAAAAATGTTGTTAAACTGAGAGAGTGCATAGATTGTTGGCATTATTGTGAGGTCATAGCAGACCTGGACAAATAATTTTATAATTATCTCTCATCTATCTTTCTCCACGGCCTTCTCTCTAAAATCTCTCTTTTTACCCCCTGCCTTCTCTCTCGGGCCATTTCTTTTCACTATTTCTCCTTTCTCATATCTCTTCACTCTTTTTTTTTTTCTCCACTCTTTCTTAACGCTATCTTTTTCTCCACTTTTCCTCTCCAATCTCTCTCTGCCCATTTATCCTCTTATACTGTGTAAATGTTATACTATGATGTTATTTATCAAAATGGTCAAAAGTTTCTGGCTTCTAAATTTATCGTCAGTTTCCTAGGTTTTGAACAAATTTGTCCACTCCTGGTCTACACAACACAACAAACTCAGGATACTAGATTTCAAGCTTTATGTAAACTAAATGTTGGTAAACAGTTTGATAACTTCAGCAAACAAGTTTAGAGTTTTTAGCAAAGAAATGTTCTTATAAAATACGAACAAATACAAACACAAAAGATACTGCAAACAAGAAGCATTGGCTGCTGTGCGATAGCTTCCGAGCCGCTCCCCACTCTCTGAACAGTGCCACGTAAAAAGCTTATCTTGCCCAGTACTCAGCACCCATTCCATTTCAAGGATGAACAGAACCATTGTTACTCTGCTCTGATGTGCTGTAACAAGAAAAAACAAAGACAGCTGGGTTATAGCTTTTGTATATCTGTGTAATGTTATGATTATTCTGATATTTTAAGCTTATTACTGGATGAGCTCTCATCATAATTATCTAATGAGATCTTCTACTAAGTTGAGTACCTGCTAGACATTGTAAGAGAAATATCCGTCCTTTGTCAATGTTCCATAAATCTACTGTTCAGTTATAAACAGAGGACAGAAGATGGTCTATTCTTACAAAATGCTGCAACAGGCAATTATGGATTGTTTTTAAATCTGATCCAATAGTTAAATATTTTATTGTATATTCAATTTTAAGGCATCTTTGTTATATCATTTTTATTTATTATTATTTTGGCACTGGCATTATTTCCATTATGATCTATCTACTTTTTTTAACAAGATAATATTTTTGTGTTAAAACCAAAATGTATTAAAGGGATAGATAAGTCAAAATTGAAATGTGCGTGGGTGCATTTAAATTTGAGATAGAAGCATTTTGTAATATACTTCAGTTAGAAATGAAATTATCAGGTAAGCATAATTTGGTTTTCTATCTGTGGGAGGAGAGTCCACTGCTTCATTCATTACTCGTGGGAATTAAGAACCTGGCCACCAGGAGGAGGCAAAGACACCCCAGCCAAAGGCTTAAGTACCCCCCCCACTCCACTCACCCCCCCAGTCATTCTGCCAAGGGAACAAGGAACAGTAGGAGAAATATCAGGGTATAAATGGTGCCAGATGAATAAAATTAAATTTAGTTCCGACCAATGGAGAAAAGGGCGGGAGCAGTGGACTCTCCTCCCACAGATGAAAATGAAATTATCAGGTAAGCATAATTTATGTTTTCCATCTTAATGGGAGGAGAGTCCACTGCTTCATTCATTACTTGTGGGTACAAATACCCAAGCTCTAGAGGACACTGAATGAAAAAAATCGGGACGGTAAAAGGAGAACCTTTCTCCCAAAAGCTGCTTTCGCCGAAGCAAAAACATTGAATTTGTAAAATTTTGCAAAAGTATGTAAAGATGACCAAGTTGCCTCCTAACAAATCTGCTCCATAGAAGACTCATTCTTAAAGGCCCAAGAAGAGGCCACAGCCCTAGTTGAGTAAACCGTGATCCTCTGAAGCAAGGCGTATGGCCCGCTGTCTCATAGGCCAGCCGGATAATGCTCCTCAACCAAAAAGACAGTGAAGTGGAAGAGACCCTCTGCCCCCTACGCTTCCCTGAATATACAACAAATAAAAGAGAAGTCTGTCTGAACTCCGTAGCCTGAAGATAAAACTTTAGGGCCCGAACCACATCCAAATTATGAAGCAACCTTTCCTTTGATGAAGATGGGTTAGGACACAAGGAAGGAACCATTTCCTGATTGATGTTACGGTTCGACACAACCTTGGGAAGAAACCCCAATCCAGAGCGAAGAACAGCCTTATCAGCGTCAAAAAACAGGTAAGGAGGCTCACATTGCAAGGCCGCTAACTCAGAGACTCTGCAATGCAATAGCCAGTAGGAATAGGACTTTCCAGGAAAGAAGCTTAATGTCAAGAGCATCCATAGGCTCAAACGTAGCCCTCTGCAAAATCCTTAGAACCAAGTTTAAGCTCCAAGGAGGAGCAGAATTTCTAAAGACAGGCCTGATCCTAGACAGAGCCTGAACAAAAGACTGAATATCAGGAAGCTCCGCTAGCTTCATGGGTAAAAGTACGGACAAAGCCGAAATCTCACCCTTTAAGGAACTGGCAGCAAGACCCTTATCCAGTCCGTCCTGAAAAAAAGCTAGAATCCTGGATACCCTAACCTTGTGCCAGGGATATCCACGTTCCTCACACAGGACAAGTAGGTTCTCCACACCTTATGATAGATGCGCCAAGTGAACAGGTTCCTGGCCTGAATCAGAGTATCAATCACTCTCTCCGAAAATCCTCTCTTGGCTAAGACTAGGCGTTCAATCACCATGCAGTCAGCCTCAGAGAATCGAGATTTTGGTGAAGAAATGGCCCCTGAGCCAGCAGATGTCTGCGACAGGGTAACCTCCTTGGAGGGGACTATGACATCCCCATCAGATCCGAAAACCACGTCCTCCGCGGCCACGACAGAGCAATCAGAATAGCCAAAGCTTGCTCCTGCTTGATGCATGCCACTACACGAGGTAGAAGTGGCAACGGAGGAAAAATTTAAAGTAGGTTGAACTCCCAGGGCACAGCCAAGGCATCTATCAGATCTGCCAGGGGATCCCTGGACCGCAACCAGTATCTGGGTAGCTTGCAATTTAGTCTGGACGCCATGAGGTCTATCTCCGGCGTCCCTCAAATGATGCAGATCTCCTTGAATACCTCGGAATGGAGAGACCATTCCCCTGGATGAAATAATTGTCTGCTAAGAAAATCCGCTTCCCAGTTGTCCACACCCGGAATGTGGATCACTGAGAGCGAACACTTGTGTTTCTCTGCCCATTCCAGAATCCGAGATACTTCCCTCATGGCTAGGGAGCTCCTTGTTCCTTCTTGATGGTTTATGTAAGCCACCGAGGTAATGTTATCCGACTGGAACATGATGAATCGGGACGACACCAGGAAGGGCCAAGCCCTCAGAGTTGAATATCGCTCGAAATTCCAGAATGTTTAACGGTAGACTTGACTCCTCTCGGGTCAACCTGCCCTGTGACCTTCTGGCACCCAAACAGCTCCCCATCCTGATAGACTTGCGTCCGTGGTCACAATCTCCCAGGATGATCTCAGAAAGGATGCCCCCTGGGACAGTTGTCCTGGACGAAACCACCAAGAGAGGGATCCCCTTGTTCGTGTGTCCAGAGATATCTGTTGGGAAAGATCTGAGTGATCACCATTCCACTGTCTCAACATGCACAACTGAAGAGGCCTGAAATGGAACCTGGTGTAAGGTATGACATCTATGCTGGATACCATGAGCCCAATCACCTCCATACACCTGACCACAGATGTCCTTGAGGAGGTTTGAAGGGCAACACAGCTGGACGCAATCTTGCAACGTCTCTGGTCTGTCAAGAAGATCTTAATGGATAAGGAATCTATTATCGTACCCAGGAATTCCACCCTGTTGCTGGGAACCAGGAAACTCTTTCCTTAGTTTATCTTCCATCCGTGGGATCGAAGGAGAAGGAGAAGAGCCCTCAAGTGTTCCTCCCCCAGACTGCAGGATGGAGCCTGGACCAGGATATCGTACAGATAAGGAGCAACTGCAATACTTCTGTCTCTCGCCACCGTGAGCAGTGCTCCCAGAACCTTTGTAAAGACTCTTGGAGCAGTCGCCAGACCAAACGGTAGGGCCACAAACTGGAAGTGTTGGTCTAGGAATGCAAATCTTAGGAACCTGAAGTGATCACTGAATTGGTACGTGAAGGCAAGCATCCTTCAAATCTATTGTCGTCATGAATTGTCCCTCTTGAACTAGGGGCAGAATCGACCTGATCGTCTCCATTTTGAACGATGGGACTGATAGAAACCTGTTTAGACACATTAGGTCCAGAATTGTGCAAAACGTGCCCTCCTTCTTTGGGACCACGAAAAGGTTTGAATAATACCCAAGACCTCTTTCTGCCAGAGGAACTGGGACGATAACTCAGAGAGAGGAGAGATCCTTCACGCATCCTAGGAAGGAGTCTCTCTTCTCTGGACTTGATGATAGGTTTGACAGGAGGAATCTGCCTCTGTGCGGATGAGTCTTGAATCCTATCCTGTAACCCTGGGCTATGACCTCCAGAACCCAAGGGCCCTGAACGTCTCTTATCCAGGCCTCCGCAAACAGAGATAGTCTGCCCCCTACGTGATCCAGAGATGGATCGGGGGCCACCCCTTCATGACGATTTTGTCTCGGTGGGCTCCTTGATCTGCTTGGTTTTGTTCCAGGAGTTAGCTGGTTTCCACGAACCCTTGGACTGCTCTGTTTTCGCGGCCGGCTGCTGGCGCTGAGACTTGTCCTCACAAAAGGGGAGAAAAGTAGACCCCTTAGGCTTATTCTTCTTATCCTGCGGCAGGAAAGCAACCTTGCCACCTGTGACCGTGGATATGATAAGAGTCCAGACCTGGACCAAAGAGAATCTTTCTTAAATGGAAGGGACAGTAATCTAGACTTGGAAGTCATGTCAGCTGACCACGACTTTAACCACAGAGCCCTGTGGGCTAGAACGGAAAAACCTGATGCTTTAGCATTCAGGCAAATAATCTGAATATTTGCATTACAGATGAACGAATGAGCTACCCTTAAAGCCTTAATTCGCTCTTGTATCTCCTCGAGGGGAGTCTCCACCTCGACTATAGCAGACAGAGCGTCACACCAATAGGTAGCCGCTCCAGCCACCACAGTGACTGCCGGTTGAAAGACGAACCCCGTGAGTTGAAACATCTTCGAGCAGAATAGTAGTTTGCTTAGCGAGCGTGGAGATAGCGCCATCTACCTTCGGAATGCCCTCCCCCCACAGCTCAAGCTGCGAGTCCGGAACGGGGAATAGCTTTTTAAAATAATAAGAAGGAGAAAAGGTAGTTTCAGTTCCGGAACCTCCAACATAGCAAGCACCTCTTTCAGCAGAAAGCGCAAATGCTCCATTTTAAACTTAAAATCAGGCTCCTCCGCCCAATGGAGGCCTAAAAAAACGCCAATTCCGACTCAGAGAAAACGTATTCCAAAGAGTCGGAGTCTTCATCAGCGGATAATCTGTCAGGGACATCCAGCGGGGTAGATGATCCCTGGGACGGACAGCTATGTTTCAGCTTGCGCTTAGCAGGGCATGGCAAGGCATTGAAGGCCGCAGAAACCGCCGTTTGTAACTGATCAGTGAAATCTGACGGCCAAAGGGCCCCTCCCGCAGGAGGATTAGTAGTGCCCTGGGGAGCTGCATGTGCATTCGGAGACAAGTGTAGGGAACGCACCTCAAAGGACTGAGAACCCTCTCAGAGGTGGACGGTTCAGTTGTGCTAAATATCTTATCTTTTTAGATATTGCAATTTTATTTTTTGTGGAGGCAGATCAATCGGAACCTCCTCACAATAAACACAGTTATTAGTTTTAATTAAAGAGGGAGTACCCTCTAACATATCAGAGTCCTCCATATTGCGCCTTTATTGTGGACTAGATAGAAATTAAAAAGGCACCTTTATATTCCAATGGCCGGAGCACTCACCACCTCCTATGACCCGGACCACAGAGAAACAGCTTTGTCTCTTACAACCGCCGGTCAAGAAAGAGGAAGCTAAAAAGAGGCCACACCAGGTCACATGGAGTGCCTTGCAGGACCGCCCCTGCACTAGAGAGAAAGCGCGCCAAAAAAAGGCCTGCATCAAACTCTCTCTAAGAAACTGACTGTTCACACACTGACCGAGCCTCATATCACACATGACACAGCAATAAATATTATGCACCAATACCCCCTTGTTCAATAACCCCCTTTTCGAGGGCATTACCCTTGATTCTACACAGATAAAGGAGCCACACTGTGACCCTGTCTTCTTACGCTATCATATATGTATAAATGAAACAATCTTACTAGAATCTACGCCGTGGAACAGGAACACAGCCTTTCAAGTGTGACAGGGTAGTATAGCATTGCTCCTCACATGGACTTGAGAGCAGAACAGCAGGCAGCGAAACTCATGGAGCGGAGTCGGGATAGTTTAGCAGAAAGACTCTCCCTGCATCTCCAGACTAACTTTCATCCATGCTCTCACTGAGAGGATTACTTAAAACTCCAGTCCCATTGCGAAGAGTACTACCCTCCATAAGAGACTCCTCCGAATCTTCCAACACTTCTCTGCAACCTCCTGTGATGAAAGGCAAAGAATGACTGGGGGATGAGGGGAGTGGGGGAGGTATTTAAGCCTTTGGCTGGGGCGTCTGACTCCTCTTGGTGGCCAGGTTCTTAATTCCCACAAGTAATGAATGAAGCAGTGGACTCTCCTCCCAATAAGATGGAAATATGCTTCTAGTAAACATTGTTACAGATTTTCAGTTGCATACGCTCATATACTGTGAGGGCTATGGGCCAGTACTCAAATACCAGAGAGCTGGCGGTGGTGTGTATTTCATTTGTGAAGGCTTAGTTTGGGTCATTTGTTCCCATGGACAGCGCTGCGGAATTTGTTGGCGCCTTATAAATAAAGTATAATAATTCTAAAAATAATATAAGTCACTGCTAACTCTCTGAGAACGTGCAGTGTTTGAATACCGCATTTGCTTGCTTCTTATACAGGTTAAACAGTGACTTTATCAGTAGATCTTAACAACCTTTAAATATTTATCAAGTTAAAGGGACTTCATGCACGGCCTTCATTTTAGAACTTAGATTTCACTGCAGGTAACTAAAGGAGAGTTGCTGCACATGTGCAAATGTGTAAACAGTAGAATGCATTGAAAGTCAGATTTCAACATGGTGTCACCCATGACTAGAGGGAGGCGGGGAATGACCTAAATACTAGGCTTATAAAAAGTATTTAGTGTTTAATGTCCTTTTAAACTTTCAGGATTCAGATAGAGCATGAAAATGTAAAAATAACTATCCAATTTACTTCCATTATCAAAATGTCTTTTTATATGTACACTTCCTAAGGCACCAGCTCCTGATGAGCATATGTAAGAGTTCACAGTGTTTACGTATATGAGCCTGTGATTGGCTGATAGTTGTCACATGATACAGAGGAAGTGAAATTTAAAGGAATGTTAAGCAAATTACAATAAGGCGATGACCAAAATCTTGATCGCATGCGCTTTACGATGAAGGGGCAATGTGGCTGTCTTCAAAGGTGCCTGCTGGCCTGCATTTTAATTGGTTGATGCGAAAACGTGGTATATAAAAAAAAAAAAAAGAAAGAGAAAAAGCCGGTGGTAAAAACAAATCATTTTAAAAGGTATTCACTAATAATTAGATATAAAATTGATGAATGAAAGTCCCATTATATTTTAAAGATTAGTAGAATGCAGCATTGTATATTCACATACTTTACCATCACTTTAGCAAATTAATCTGTGCAAGTTTCAAGAGATTAAGTTTTAGGTCTGATATATTACTACTATTATTATTATTATTATTATTATTATTATTATTATTATTGGGACACTCAATCAAAATTAAACTTTCATTATTCAGATAGAGCATGCCATTTTAAACAACTTTCCAATTTACTTCCATTATCTAAATGTGCACAGTCTTTTTATATTTAAACTTTTTGAGTCACCAGCTCCTACTGAGCATGTGCAAGAATAAGTGTGTATGCATTTGTGAATGGCTGATGGCTGTCACATGATACGTGTATGCATTTGTGAATGGCTGATGGCTGTCACATGGTACAGGGGGAGTGGAAAAAGACATAACTTAAAATTGTCAGAAAAAAAAATCTACTACTCATTTTAAGTTCAGACTAAATGCTATTGCATTGTCTTGTTATCTTGCATTTGTTGATTATGCAAATCTACTGTGTTGACTGGTCCTTTAATATTAAACTAATAGAGAATTTATATTATCTTTACAGGTGCACCTTGTTAACAGACATCATGCACCTTATGTGCTGTACCAGAAAAAAATTATAGTTTCATTATTTAACGATGAGTCCAAAAAGACGAAAACAACACTTTTGGTCCACTTTAGACCCTTATGAAATGTATTAAAAAAACAAGCTCTCTATATGCAGATAACCTTTGCTGGAGAATTTTTAGATAATGCAGCCATCTTGAGATTTCTTTATTCATTCATTGAGCGTGTCTTTAAAATTACAATATTTTAGTCTAGAAAGTTAGTCAGGCAGAAATGTTTGGCTTACTAGCCAATATCAAAACTTTTATCTGCAAGTATATGTAATTTTCCACACTCGTGATCACATCTGTGCCGCAAAGAGAAATAAAAGCATAAGTCCAAAGTATGGCTGTATAATTAATAGCATGAAGCAATTAATCATGAGGCTATGCAATATCAATCGCATAAGGCTGTAATTTTTTTTTTGTTATCAAAAAAAACAAAAAAACTAAAACTGTCTGAATCTGCTTCCTTAACTTGTCACGTCAGTAACACAAACGCTCCAGTCCAGCCCAGCAGCAGCACTAATCACTCCTCCAGGGGGCGGACGAGGAAGCGTCACATCAGTGTCAAAGCATGTAACTCTACTGCCGTTATTTTAATTGCCTCTTGGGCTTGTTGCACCAGTCCTGAGGAAGCAGTGGCACTTCTCTTTGCTATGGCCTATACATTCTGCAGTGCAAACTGCAAGGGAAATAAGCCGCTGTTTTGAATGCAAAATAAATGTTTGAAAAATAAGAAAATCGCAATTAAAATCACAATATTTCATCAAAAGATTGTGATAATTTTCCCTAAATCGCACAGCCCTAGTCCGAAGTATGTTGGTGAAATAGTAGTTTTTGGTTATAAAACCCTGTCATTCCAAGTTCTGAACAAACTGAACCAAAGAGTTCTTGCAAACTGCAGACAAAGTTTTCAGTAGTATGTTATGCACATAAGAAGTCACCAGGAGTGCTTGAGTCCTAAATCTTGCTATATGAGCTGTTACTAGCTCAAGAATGAAGAGTCACAAACTGATAGAGTGTTACATACAAAACCGTTTCTAACGTAGACATAACATCACCTGTTTTCAGACTAAGAATGACTAAATATAAGGCTTCTATTATGATAAGGGGAACCTTGAACACTTGTGAAAATACTGAACTTAAAGACAAGACCTCATCATCCTGTTCCAAAACCATAACAAAAACAAACACCCCAAGATCCAGAGTTCTTAAAAATGAGTCCAAAAGACTCTTTCCCTTAAATATAACCTTTTTAAGCTGAGAAAGGAAAAAACAAACAACATTGTTTACTAAATGATCTGGACAGTTCTGATTGATAGGCAAGTCCCTCAATCTTGGAGCCAGAGCCCCTTATCTGCAGGAGTAGATTTGGTGAAGGCTGAAGCTTGCCCCTGGGGCCTGAGAGACCAGAAGTAGGCAGGCTAGGTAGCGCTGGGAGTGGCAGGCTCGATCACCTAGTAGCTTCTGCAATGCTCTCTTGCGAGTCTGACGCCGAGAGTTTCCTCTTATAAGTAGTTCCTGACCACAGATTGTTAGTGCGAGTGCTTTTCTTACACTAACACCAAACATGCTCCCCCATGAGGCAGATATGATAGCTGCCTCATCTGGGGCTTTTTCATGATTGGCCTAATTATGTCATATGACACCTGACCTGTCAGACAGTGGGTCCATTCATCATCCAGCACCATCTAATCGGTTGTGCAATCAATGGGGGCTGAGCGCGATGCTGCCTCTCTCCCTGAATTTGGAGTAAACCTAAAAAAAATTGGTGAGTTTTTTTAATTTTTTTATTATTTTACTTTGTATTTATTTTCAAATTATTTTTTTCTTTTCATGACAGGTTAGGCTCTGCCTCCCCTGCCTGCACATCCCTGCTTGATCTTATAAACCATGTACAACAGACCACTCCCTGTACGAGAAACCATGTTGAAGTGTTCCAATGTAGTTAACACTTATTTATCTTACATAAAACACAATGTATTAAAAACAAATTGAACCATATTCTTCAATATTTCACATGCTCAGTCTGCTAACAATATAGAGATACAGGAGTCCCTGTGTGTGAACGTATTCCCCTCGACTTTCAATCCTTGAGAAAGCCGACAAGGTGAAACAAGGGTTGGATTTGTTTATTTCACAAAACGTCACCAGGAAAGGCAGAGCTACATTGTGAGTTCAACACCAAACGGCTACAACCTGAAAATGGCAGAGCCGAAGTAAATAAGTTCACACAGACTCCTGTATCTCTATATTGTCAGCAGCCTGAAGGCCCAGGTGAGATGTGGACTTTTGAAGTTTATGGTTTAATTTGTTTTTAATACATTGTCTCTTATGTAAAATAAAACAATTTTATCTACATTGGAAGACTACAACATTGTTTCTCACACTCAATCCAAATACGACTTTTTCATTAACACTTTTGAAAACGGTTATTTACGGTTATCACTGCTACTGTGCACTCAAAAACATGGAAGGTGAATAGCAAAAACCTTGAGCAGGATTTTTGTACTCCATCAGTTTAAGGGCTCAAGCATTATCTAACATGAGTTTTAGTGTGAGCCCTTATAGACATCTATTATCTGAGGAAAATTGCGCACCGGCACTATCCGACATGAACAGTATACTGCGCACAATAAATCTTAGAGGGGAACTAAAGTCCAAATTAAACTTTTATAATTCAGATAAAGCATTCAGTTTTAAGAGACTTTCCAATATACTTTTGTTGTCAAATTGTGCAGTCTTTTTAAATGCACACTTTCTGGGGAACCAGATTCTACTGAGCATGTGCAAGAGTTCACAGTGTATATGTATATAAGTTTGTGATTGGCTGATGGCTGTCACATGATACAGAGGGGCAGCAAATTGAAGTAAATTTTGAAAATTGTCAGGAAAAAATAAAATGTACAGCTCATTTAAAATTCAGACTAAGTGCATTATGTTTTAAATTATGCACTAGTTGGCTATGCAATGCTACTGTATTTAATGGTCCTCAACTATGGGCTTGTAATACAGGTGCACATATGGGGGTGAAGTGGATTGAGTTCCATAGATGTTAAGGCTCAATACCGCTTGTATTATTGCAATCAACTTGGCCCTTAATCTCTGTAATGTAATGGCCTCTGCTATGTTGTAAACATGCCGAGTCCCCCTATGAAAGAGATACTAAACAATCTTACAGGGTTTAATGTCCCTTTAAGCCAGCAGGACATGAAAAGGTTTATTTAGGGGGGGGGGGAGCAATGTACAGATATTTGGAGGTTTTCTGTCAGCATAGTAGTACCTGAATAGTAAACTATCAAGAGAATGTGAGAAAACAGAATTTATGCTTACCTGATAAATTACTTTCTCCAACGGTGTGTCCGGTCCACGGCGTCATCCTTACTTGTGGGAATATCTCTTCCCCAACAGGAAATGGCAAAGAGTCCCAGCAAAGCTGGCCATATAGTCCCTCCTAGGCTCCGCCCACCCCAGTCATTCGACCGACGGACAGGAGGAAAAATATAGGAGAAACCATATGGTACCGTGGTGACTGTAGTTAGAGAAAATAATTCATCAGACCTGATTAAAAAAAAAAAAAACCAGGGCGGGCCGTGGACCGAACACACCGTTGGAGAAAGTAATTTATCAGGTAAGCATAAATTCTGTTTTCTCCAACATTGGTGTGTCAGGTCCACGGCGTCATCCTTACTTGTGGGAACCAATACCAAAGCTTTAGGACACGGATGAAGGGAGGGAGCAAATCAGGTTACCTAAACGGAAGGCACCACGGCTTGCAAAACCTTTCTCCCAAAAATAGCCTCCGAAGAAAGCAAAAGTATCAAATTTGTAAAATTTGGCAAAAGTGTGCAGTGAAGACCAAGTCGCTGCCTTACACATCTGGTCAACAGAAGCCTCGTTCTTGAAGGCCCATGTGGAAGCCACAGCCCTAGTGGAGTGAGCCGTGATTCTTTCAGGAGGCTGCCGTCCGGCAGTCTCGTAAGCCAATCGGATGATGCTTTTAAGCCAAAAGGAAAGAGAGGTAGAAGTCGCTTTTTGACCTCTCCTTTTACCAGAATAGACGACAAACAAAGAAGATGTTTGTCTGAAATCTTTTGTAGCCTCTAAATAGAATTTTAGAGCACGGACTATGTCCAAATTGTGTAACAAACGTTCCTTCTTTGAAACTGGATTCGGACATAAAGAAGGTACAACTATCTCCTGGTTAATATTCTGGTTAGAAACAACCTTTGGAAGTAACCAGGCTTATTACGCAAAACCACCTTATCTGCATGGAACACCAGATAAGGCGGAGAACACTGCAAAGCAGATAACTCTGAAACTCTTCTAGCAGAAGAAATAGCAACCAAAAACAAAACTTTCCAAGATAGTAACTTAATATCTATGGAATGTAAAGGTTCAAACGGAACCCCTTGAAGAACTGAAAGAACTAGATTCAGACTCCAGTGAGGAGTCAAAGGTCTGTAAACAGGCTTGATCCTAACCAGAGCCTGAACAAATGCTTGAACATCTGGCACAGCTGCCAGTCTTTTATGTAGTAAGACAGATAAAGCAGAGATCTGTCCCTTTAGAGAACTTGCAGATAATCCTTTCTCCAAACCTTCTTGTAGAAAGGAGAGAATCTTAGGAATTTTTATTTTATTCCATGGGAACCCTTTGGATTCACACCAACAGATATATCTTTTCCATATTTTATGGTAAATCTTTCTAGTTACTGGTTTTCTGGCCTGAACTAGAGTATCTATCACAGAATCTGAAAACCCACGCTTTGATAGGATCAAGCGTTCAATCTCCAAGCCGTCAGCTGGAGGGAGACCAGATTTGGATGTTCGAATGGACCCTGAACAAGAAGGTCCTGTCTCAAAGGTAGCTTCCATGGTGGAACCGATGACATATTCACCAGGTCTGCATACCAAGTCCTGCGTGGCCACGCAGAAGCTATCAAGATCACCGAGACCCTCTCCTGTTTGATCCTGGCTACCAGCCTGGGAATGAAAGGAAACGGTGGAAATACATAAGCTAGGTTGAAGGTCCAAGGTGCTACTAGTGCATCTACTAGAGTCGCCTTGGGATCCCTGGATCTGGACCCGTAGCAAGGAACCTTGAAGTTCTGACGAGACGCCATCAGATCCATGTCTGGAATGCCCCATAATTGAATCAACTGGGCAAAAATCTCCGGGTGAGTTCCCACTCCCCCGGATGGAATGTCCGACGACTCAGATAATCCGCCTCCCAGTTTTCCACTCCTGGGATGTGGATCGCAGATAGGTGGCAGGAGTGATCCTCCGCCCATTTTATGATTTTGGTCACTTCTCTCATCGCCAGGGAACTCCTTGTTCCCCCCTGATGGTTGATGTAAGCAACCGTCGTCATGTTGTCTGATTGGAATCTTATGAATCTGGCCTTTGCTAGTCGAGGCCAAGCCCTGAGAGTATTGAATATCGCTCTCAGTTCCAGAATGTTTATCGGGAGAAGAGACTCTTCCCGAGACCATAGACCCTGAGCTTTCAGGGAGACCCAGACCGCGCCCCAGCCCACTAGACTGGCGTCGATCGTGGCGATGACCCACTCTGGCCTGCGGAAGCTCATTCCCTGGGACAGTTGATCCTGGGTTAGCCACCAACGGAGTGAGTCTCTGGTCTTCTGATCTACTTGAATCACTGGAGACAAGTCTGTATAGTCCCCATTCCACTGTTTGAGCATGCACAGTTGTAATGGTCTTAGATTAATTCGTGCAAAAGGAACTATGTCCATTGCTGCAACCATCAACCCTACTACTTCCATGCACTGCGCTATGGAAGGACGTGGAACAGAATGAAGAACTTGACAAGTGCTTAGAAGTTTTGATTTTCTGACCTCTGTCAGAAAAATCCTCATTTCTAAGGAATCTATTATTGTTCCCAAGAAGGGAACTCTTGTTGACGGAGACAGAGAACTTTTTTCTATGTTCACCTTCCATCCGTGTGATCTGAGAAAGGCTAGAACGATGTCTGTATGAGCCTTTGCTTTTGACAGGGACGACGCTTGTATTAGAATGTCGTCCAAGTATGGTACTACTGCAATGCCCCTCGGTCTTAGAACCGCTAGAAGGGACCCGAGTACCTTTGTGAAAATCCTTGGAGCAGTGGCTAACCCGAATGGGAGGGCCACAAACTGGTAATGTTTGTCCAGAAAGGCAAACCTTAGGAACTGATGATGTTCTTTGTGGATAGGAATATGTAGGTACGCATCCTTTAGATCCACGGTAGTCATAAATTGACCTTCCTGGATAGTGGGTAGAATCGTTCAAATGGTTTCCATCTTGAACGATGGTACCCTGAGAAATTTGTTTAGGATCTTCAAATCCAAAATCGGTCTGAAGGTTCCCTCTTTTTTGGGAACTACGAACAGATTTGAATAAAATCCCATTCCTTGTTCCTTTATTGGAACTGGGTGTATCACTCCCATCTTTAACAGGTCTTCTACACAATGTAAGAACGCCTGTCTCTTTATTTGGTTTAAGGATAAGTGAGACATGTGGAACCTTCCCCTTGGGGGTAGTTCCCTGAATTCCAGAAGATAACCCTGAGAAACTATTTCTAGTGCCCAGGGATCCTGAACATCTCTTGCCCAAGCCTGAGCAAAGAGAGAGAGTCTGCCCCCTACTAGATCCGGTCCCGGATCGGGGGCTACTCCTTCATGCTGTTTTGTTAGCAGCAGCAGGCTTCTTGGCCTGCTTACCCTTGTTCCAGCCTTGCATCGGTTTCCAGGCTGGTTTGGGTTGTGAGGCATTACCCTCTTGCTTAGAGGATGCAGAATTAGAGGCCGGTCCGTTCCTGAAATTGCGAAAGGAACGAAAATTAGACTTATTCTTGGCCTTGAAAGGCCTGTCTTGTGGAAGGGCGTGGCCCTTTCCCCCAGTGATGTCTGAGATAATCTCTTTCAATTCTGGTCCAAATAGAGTTTTACCTTTGAAAGGGATGTTAAGCAATTTTGTCTTGGATGATACATCCGCTGACCAAGACTTTAGCCAAAGCACTCTGCGCGCCACAATTGCAAACCCTGAATTTTTCGCCGCTAATCTAGCTAATTGCAAAGCGGCATCTAAAATAAAAGAGTTAGCCAACTTAAGTGCGTGAACTCTGTCCATAACCTCCTCATATGGAGTCTCTCTACTGAGCGACTTTTCTAGTTCTTCGAACCAGAACCACGCTGCTGTAGTGACAGGAACAATGCACGAAATGGGTTGTAGAAGGTAACCTTGCTGTACAAAAATCTTTTTAAGCAAACCCTCCAATTTTTTATCCATAGGATCTTTGAAAGCACAACTATCCTCGATAGGAATAGTAGTGCGTTTGTTTAGAGTAGAAACTGCCCCCTCGACCTTAGGGACTGTCTGCCATAAGTCCTTTCTGGGGTCGACCATAGGAAATAATTTCTTAAATATAGGGGGGGGGGGGGGAACAAAAGGTATGCCAGGCTTTTCCCACTCCTTATTTACTATGTCCGCCACCCGCTTGGGTATAGGAAAAGCGTTGGGGTGCACCGGAACCTCTAGGAACTTGTCCATCTTGCATAATTTCTCTGGAATGACCAAGTTGTCACAATCATCCAGAGTAGATAACACCTCCTTAAGCAGTGCGCGGAGATGTTCTAATTTAAATGTCACAACATCAGGTTCAGCTTGTTGAGAAATTTTTCCTGAATCTGAAATTTCCCCATCTGACAAAACCTCCCTCATGGCCACTTCAGATTGGTGTGAGGGTATGACAGAACAATTATCATCAGCGCCCTCCTGCTCTTCAGTGTTTAAAACAGAGCAATCGCGCTTTCTCTGATATGTAGGCATTTTGGATAAAATATTTGCTATGGAGTTATCCATTACAGCCGTCAATTGTTGCATGGTAATAAGCATTGGCGCACTAGATGTACTAGGGGCCTCCTGCTTGGGCAAAACTGGTGTAGACACAGTAGGAGATGATGTAGTATCATGTCTACTCCCCTCATCTGAGGAATCATCTTGGGCAATTTCATTATCTGTGGCAGTACTGTCCTTACTTTGTTTGGACGCTATGGCACAATTATCACACAAATTTAAATGGGGAGACACATTGGCTTTCATACATATAGAACATAGCTTATCCGAAGGCACAGACATGTTAAACAGGCATAAACTTGTCAATAAAGCACAAAAACCGTTTTAAAACAAAACCGTTACTGTCTCTTTAAATTTTAAACAGAAACACTTTATTACTTAATATGTGAAAAAGAATGAAGGAATTGTTCAAAAATTACCAAAATTTCACCACAGTGTCTTAAAGCATTAAGAGTATTGCACACCAATTTTCAGAGCTTTAACCGTTAAAATAACCGGAGCCGTTTACAATTTTAACCCCTATACAGTCCCAGCTATAGCCTTTGCTGCGACCTAACCAAGCCCAGAGGGGAATACGATACCAAATGACGCCTTCTAGAAACTTTTCCAGCTATTTTCAGATCCTCACACATGCATCTGCATGTCTTGCTCTCCAAAACAACTGCGCAGTAATGGCGCGAAAATGAGGCTCAGCCTACAACTGGGAAGGCCCTCCCTGACTGGAAAAGGTGTCTAACATAGTGCCTGCCATTAAAAAACGTTCCCCAAGTTTATAAATGTGAATTATCAGCATAAACATGTATAAAATGTCCAAATAAAGCAATCGATTTAGCCCATAAAAGTGTCTACCAGTTTTATAGCCCATATTAAGCCCTTTATTCTGTTTGCTTTACTAAGAAAATGGCTTACCGGTCCCCATGAGGGGAAATGACAGCCTTCCAGCTGGCTAGTCATACCTTAAGCAGAAAAGTCTGCTGTTTCCCCCAACTGAAGTTACTTCATCTCAACAGTCCTATGTGGAAACAGCAATCGATTTTAGTTACTGTCTGCTAAAATCATCTTCCTCTCACAAACAGAAATCTTCATCCTTTTCTGTTTCAGAGTAAATAGTACATACCAGTACTATTTTAAAATAACAAACACTTGATAGAAGAATAAAAAACTACATTTAAACACCAAAAGACTCTTAACCATCTCTGTGGAGATGTTGCCTGTGCAACAGCAAAGAGAATGACTGGGGTGGGCGGAGCCTAGGAGGGACTATATGGCCAGCTTTGCTGGGACTCTTTGCCATTTCCTGTTGGGGAAGAGATATTCCCACAAGTAAGGATGACGCCATGGACCGGACACACCAATGTTGGAGAAAAAGCTGTGAGAAGCGCTATAATTCTTATAGCATACATGTGTACATAATTATATTTCAATTCTCACACTTATCTCCAGAAACCATGAAGTCATATGTTGTCAGTATTTATGATAAGAATCTTCAGTAGTGCTCTCCAAATAATATATCAGCTTATGGCAGGGTTATAACACAATATATTTAAATAATTATCCTTTAAAATAAACCCTCAATCGATATGCATCTACTAGAAACCATACAATTAATATAAATACCCGAATTCTTTTATTTAGTTAATATCCATGAACATTTTGAAATATATTTGTAATACCAGAATATGAAACACTATTATACACGTTAAAACCAACTATTAAGATATGCTATCCTTCTTACAAAGCCCAGAAAAATGTACCTTTAAATATCAGCCTTATTTACAAATAGTCTTTCATTCAGTTAACACAATGGGACTAAAACCTTTAACTTTTAACATCCAAGCAATACAATCCTAACAGTGCTTATAAACAATAGGATAATATATATATATTCTGGTATTTAACTGCAATTTATCCTAATACAATATTGATTTAAAACATCAGAACTTGCACAGATAGGTTACTTAGCCTACCAGATATAAATTTAACCCCTTAATGACCACAATGTACCCTGTATGTCACTGGTCGTTAAGGGTTTTTTCAGGACATAATAGCACAAGTCTAGCAAGAACACACTATTAATGCCCTCCCTCCAGAAGGCTTTGTGGAATAGAGCAGTCTCAACGCTGGTGGCAAGACCGCGCTATAAAATAATCAAGTCCCAAAAAAAGGCCAGCGACATACAGGGTACGTCGCTGGTCCTTAAGGGGTTAAACAATACATAGGCTTATGAAATACTAACTTGAAATACAAACTGCTCTCTTTAAATCTTTCAACTGTACTTTAAACTGCAGTAACTTATAATTTAATTTTAGTCTTACCAATAACCTTGAATACGTTACCAGGGTAAAGAGCAATCGATATCCAATATTCCTTAATAGGAATTATTTTACCTCAGATCACTAATAAGTGTATATCGCAATCAATGAGAAAGGTAGATCAGCTTTGCTTGAGTAAAGTGGTATCTCTCGCCCAACAAACCAGTTACAAGTTTAGCTCAGCAGAAATCTCTCCCTTTCTCTATCTTGCATTCACTTTATATCAGTTTTCCATCATAGGTAAATTTGGAAACGCCCAAAACGGAAACCTTGTCTCGGATTGGTCCTTTGCAACTTTACATGGATTGGTTCATCTGGGAATGTATGTTGTCAAGGAGATGCATCCTTGCAACAACCAATCATCTCATGGCTGCAATTCTCGCAACATAACACTGGGTGGCAGCAGACAGCACAACACAGCAATACATACCATATTTCTAGACAGTGAAAAAAAAAATTCTTTAAACTATGTAATAACTGTCAGAATTTCCTTACATCAATAAGTTCTATGTTTATATGTGCTGTATTATATCACATTATTTATTCTGATCAATTTGACATGAAACACAGTATGCCTTTAGCATTATACTATATTATATTAAAATAATTTATCCTGTTTCTGAAATGAATGGCATTTATACATCTAAAAATGTTTTCAGAGTTGTGTTTAAACTTTCAAAAACATCTAGTGTATATAATCATATGACATGATTCAGATATCCCATGCAGGCATTCCATCTGAAAAATAGAAAAATTATGTTACATATAATGAAATAATGGGATTATTACAGTTTGAATCTATTTTTCATATATCTATTAACTGCAGTAATTATTTATTTAATATAAAACATATTATTTCAACATATATATACATATATGGGCTATTTGAATCATTCCAAACACATGAACTATTGGCATTGTTCTTCTTCAAAGTGTATTTAATATTACTTAAAATCTAAATACAGTTGTTTTGAAATCACAACGTAAGCCATGTGCTTTCTGTGTGTTTTCCTAACTCAGAAGCAATGTCTAACATTTTGTGTATTTCAGTGTTAGCATTGCACAGAAGGGGCCATTTAACAGGCAGCCATGATTTCCTTAATATGCCTGTATCTTTAGCTCTTTTCTCAGACACTTCGTCTCCATACACTGCATGGGGCAGAGAGTGTTATGCAATTTTGCATACTAAATGGGGGAAGAGCTGAACATGAGTTTGCACTTCCAATTAAGAGCAAATTTTGCCTTTTGAATAACTTTACATGCTCAGTGGGGGAGAATTTAAACATGATTGAAGTCAGTTTGTCTGAAAGAAATGAATCATTTTCTACTGACCAGTCAGATCTGAATAAATATATATGTTTATTAATCTTAAAATATGATTAA
Organism: Bombina bombina; assembly: GCF_027579735.1. NCBI lineage: Eukaryota > Metazoa > Chordata > Amphibia > Anura > Bombinatoridae > Bombina > Bombina bombina. Next base: position 1,084,676,317 of record NC_069501.1, on the reverse strand, counting down.
AATATATATTTATTAACCTTACATATACCTTGACAATGTAATTGTTTACACATGAAGTACACATACATTTAATATTAGCCAGAGCAGTAATTGCTATGTATGCAGCCGTATCAAGAGCTTTGAGATTTCCATTTTCTCCCATTATTGAAGAAAGTGCTTTGAAAAAAAAAAATCTTTAGAGAGATCAAAGACAAAGTGTCTTCCATTTAGACTCCAGTCAATGTATTTATTCAATAATGATGAGATCAAAATAATGAAATAAACAGATACATTTAAATCTCTCACGGGATACACAGAGACTCAACACAGATACATTTGTTAAAGATCAATACAAACTGTACAGTATTACTAGCTCCTTATTGACTATCAGTGTGCTCAATTCTCTGAAATGCACACACAGGGGTCGATTTAACAAAGTGCGAGTGGACTTCGATAAATGCCAACAGCATACGCTGTTGGCATTTATCATTGCACCAGCAATTCTGGTTAACTGCTTGTGCAATGCCACCCCCTGCAAATTCGCGGCCAATCGGCCACTAGCAGGGGGTGTCAAACAACCCGATCATATGTGATCGGGCGGATTGATGTCCGCCGCCTCAGAGGAGGCGTACAAGTGAAGGAGCAGCGGTTTTAAGACTGCTGCTTCTTAACTCCTGTTTCAGGCAAGCCTAAAGGCTCGTGCAGAAACAGTTACATTCAAGGCCCTTGTTAAATCGGTCCCATAGTATGGTATAGTATACCATGGTTAAGTGCAATTAAAAAAAAAAAAAGTTAAAAGCAGATTTGTTAATGAAAAGACACCAACCTGCGTGTTTTTCACTGAAATCTCTAATTTATTTATTTATTGCATATTAAAAAAAGCAAATTTACCAAGCAGTCGCTAAAATCACAAGGCATTTTCACCCATTTTAACTAAAGTTTAAATAGGGGGTGACCAACCTACAGCTTAGGTGTCACAATGCAGCATTCAACTACTTTATAATAATATGGCTCCTCACCCAACTACTCACAACAAAAACTGTTCTTCACTACAAATAGGCCACCCTTTCCTTGCTGTAGTAATCCAATGTATTACAAATAACTGATAATAACAACGTACCACAGTAATATAGCAGATGACAGTTTACTCAAAAATGTTCTCCCCTTTAATTTGTTTCCAATGATCCACTTTACCTGCTGGAGCGTATTAAATTGTTTGCAAGTATTTCCATTACCCTTATATTGACATTTGAAATGGTTGATTTAGCCTGTGGTATCCCCCCCTATCCTGAAAGTTTCTGGCCTTAAGGCCAAGCTATAGCAGAAGAAATTACACTCCCAGTGGGGTATAGAAGAGATAAGGTAATACAATGTTAATTTTCCATTGTTCTCTTAAAGTATTGGTGATTGGTTTATGGACAGATATAAGATAAAGAAGCAGGTATATGTTAACAATGTGATAAAGTAATGAGATCTAATTATACCTACAAGCTCAACCCATTTTATTAGGTTGTGGCTTCCAAACACAACATCAGCTAATTGATATACACAAATATACCTTAAATAGCAAATCGCATACATGTTATACTCTGCAGCTGGTAAAAAAAGTAATTGGAAACACATTAAGGGAATTTTTTTTTATAGTATAGTGTCTCTTTAACCCAATCTTTACAGACCCTCTTTTGATCCATGTTTAATTAATTCTGTCTATAAGCCTAGCTTTGCTTTTGGTACTCATCATGCTAAATAATTGTTCAGCTGAAATTTACATAAAAGTGTATGTTTGTGTATTAATTGGTAGCATCTCTAAAACTGGTTAGGAGAATTAAATAGACAAATGAGGCCCTTATGTAAAATATTGCATACTGCTGTTCTAAAAGCTTCCTATCAATAAATAATGATTCTTTAACACAAAACCAAATAAGACCAACTGCAGAATTTATTATCCTCTATGGGATATATGTTAAGTTCTATCTAATAAAACATCTTGAAAATGTATTTTCTTTGCTGCTGCTTACCATTGTATGTTTTTACGTGATTCATTTTGTTATAATCTTCTGATAAAATATAATCCTGAAATCAAAACAAAACATTCCATTATATAGATATAAATCAGTGGAGTTTTCTTGCTCTATATGCCTGTAGATAGATAATCCCTTTATTACTCATTCCCCAGTTTTGCATAAACAACACAGTTATATTAATATACGTTTTACCTCTGTGATTACCTTGTATCTAAGCCTCTGCAGACTGCCCCCATATTTCAGTTCTTTTGACAGACTTGCATTTCAGCCAGAGCTGACTCCTAGCTAAATCTACAGGAGTGAGCACAATGTTATCTATATGGAACACATGAACTGGCGCTGTCTAGATATAAAAATTGCACAAATGCACTGATATAGGAGGTGGCCTTCAAGGGCTTAGAAATTAGCATATGAGACTAGCTAGCTTTAGCTTTCAACAAAGAATACCAAGAGAAAAAAGCAAATTTTGATGATAAAACTAAATTGGAAAGTTGTTTAAACGTGCATCCCCTGAATCATGAAAGTTTAATTTTAAGATGAAAAATGCACTATTAGCAAAACTGGGATCTTTTCATATCACTATATTTTGTATGACACCTGACGCAAGAACTGTGCCAGGCCATATACTTCTATTGAAACTCTAATATTGCATGTTTTCTTATCTAGACTTTACTCCCTGTGCAGTGCATATCAGTTAAACAGTATATAAATAAAGTATAATGAACAGATAATATTATAGAATGGAAAAAAACATGGGATGTGTTCCACCATCCTTTTTAAAAAAAAAAAAAAAAAAAAGTGGCTGCTTATTGTAGAGACCTGAGCAGCTAAAACAATAATAAAAAAAAAAAATTAATGAATACAAACATGTTACCAATTGCACAAAAAATAATGAAACTATTTTTATATTGTAGCTAGCAGAAAATCCAAGGGACATGAAACCCATATTTTTTCTTTCCTGATTCAGATAGAGTATATGATTTTTAACAACTTTCCAATTTTTTCTATTATTACATTTCATTCATTCTCTTGTTGAAAGAGCAGCAGTGCACTACTGGGAACTAGCTAAACACATCTAGTGAACCAATGACAAGAGGCATTTATGTGCAGCCACCAATCAGAAACTAGCTCCCAGTCCTGAGCCTACCTAGGTATGCTTTTCAATGCAAGATACTAAGAGAATGAAGCAAATTAGATAATGTGATTTTAAACAACTTTTCAATTTACCTCTGTTTGAATCATAAAATAAATGTTTGGGTTTAATGTCCCTTTAAAGTGATAGTAAATTAGACATGTTTTAAAATCAGGTCCGGAATCTAAGCAACTTTTTAGATGGACTTTAACTGATCACTTCTAATGAAGATGCGCTGTAACTTACTTTTTAATCTAGCTGCGCCATTCTAATACCGTGCGCTCTGGCTGCCCACTTCAAAACTGATATTTTTTTGTGAGCCAACGGTTTGAATTGTTCTTCAATAGTAGTATCTCCCCTAGACACCGCATCCACTGCTGCTCTGTCACATGGGGGTCACCACTTCAGCCACACTCCAAGGTCTGGTAATAGACAAGGAGGTGGTGTAGGTATTTTACTTTCCTCTCATTGCACCTTTCAACAAATACAACCCATCTCTTCCCTCACATTTTCCTCATTCGAAACCCACATGATTGGCTTATACTCTCCTCTCTCTATACATGTTACAGTCAAATACCGACCCCTTGGCTCCTCAATTCAATTTCTAGATTACTTGGCTGCCTGGCTACCTTATTTCCTTTCTCCAGACACTCCTGCCCTCATTCTTGGCGACTTCAACATCCCTCTTGACAATCCCACTGCCTCATCTGCAAAACAACTTCTGCAACTCACTTCCTCTCGGTTTGTCACAATGGACTGATTCTCCCACTCACACAGACTGTCACTCCCTTGACCTGATCTTTAGCCATTGATGCACTCTTCTCTCAAACCTCTTCTCTCATCCTCCTCCTTTTCCTGCCCTGACCAATATATCTGCCACTATAATTCCACCCTTACATCTGTCCTTGATAATCTGGCCCCTCTTACCATAGCTCGGAAATCACACACTCATCCCCAGCCTTGGCATACTCCTCTGACACGGTACCTACGCAGATGTTCCCGTACTGCTGAGCGGCACAGGAGAAAATCTTGGAGTTCAGCTGATTTTCTTGATTACAAATTCATCTATGAACTCCCTACTATTCTGCCCTTAAATTAATCTCCATAAGCAACACTACTTCTCTACTCTTATCTCTAGTCTTCAAACCCAAAACGTCTGTTCTCCACTTTCAATACTCTTCTCTGCCCTCCCCCATCTCCTAATAAGACTTCTCTGTCAGCTCAAGACTTTGCCAGCCACTTTATTTACAAAATCGACTCCATCAGAAACAAAATCAGCTCTCAACATAATTCCATTCTCTCACCCCTTCAAATGCTCTCAATCAACCACAACCCACATAACCTTAAACTTAGCTCATTCCCCCATTACTGAGGAAGAAGTTTCGGCACTTATACTGCGCTCTCACCTCACTACCTGTCCCCTTGATCCTATCCCCCCTCACAGCTACTCCCCTCCCTCCCTGCTACCATTACCCCTATACTCACACACATTTTCAACCTCTCCCTCAGCACCGGTATATTTCCCTCATCTCTGAAACATGCACTAGTTGCACCTATCCTCAAAAAAACCTTCCCTTGATCCTACCTCCCCATCCAACTACAGCCCTATTTCCCTCCTACCTCTTGCCTCAAAGCTTCTTGAAAAACTAGTATATGCACGCCTATACCATTTCCTTACATCAAACTCCCTCCTTGACCCACTGCAATCTGGATTTCGTCCCCATCACTCCACAGAGACAGCAATCGTTAAGGTTACCAACGACCTACTTACAGCAAAATCAAAAGGCCACTTTTCTTTGCTTATCCTCCTTGATCTGTCTGCAGCCTTTGACACTGTTGACCACCCTCTTTTGCGCCAAACCCTCCAATCCTTCGGCATCTGTGACACGGCCCTCTTCCTACCTGTCAAACCGTACCTTTAGTGTAGCCTTCTCTGGGGCCTCCTCTGCCCCGTCACCACTTTCTGTCAGAGTACCGCAAGGCTCTGTCCTCGGTCCCCTTCTCTTCTCAATCTACACGTCATCACTAGGTTCCCTAATAAAGTCCCACAGTTTCCAATATCATTTGTATGCCAACACCCAAATCTACTTCTCTGCACCAGACCCATCTCCTTCCTTGCAAACCCATTTTACTAACTGTCTTTCTCACATCTCTTCCTGTACTCTCACTACCTCAAGCTAAATCTCTCCAAAAAACTGAGCTCCTTATTTCCCCCCCTTCTTCCAAAATCTCCACCCATAATCTCTCTATAACTGTCTACCACTCCATCATTACCCCTACCCCGCATGCCCGATGTCTCAGTGTCACATTTCTTTCACTCCTCACATTCAGTCCTTGGCTAAAGCCTGCCGCTTCTACTTTAAAAACATCTCTAAAATTAGACATTTCCTTACACAAGACACAACTTAGATTTTATTCACCTCTCTCATCCTTTCCCGCATTGACTACTGCAATTCTGTCCTCTCTCGTCTCCCTACCTGCCGCTTAGCTCCTTTATAATCCATAATAAATGCCTCTGCCAGGCTCATTTTTCTTACACGTCGCTCTTCATCTGCTGCACCTCTCTGCCAATCCCTTCACTGGCTTCCTCTTGCCTCTAGGATCAAACACAAAATTCTCACTCTGACATACAAAGCCCTTAAACTGCACTGCTCCCCCCTATATCTCAGACCTTGTCTCCAGATACTCTCCCTCCCGTCCCCTTCGCTCTGCTCATGACCTCCTACTCTCCTCCTCTCTTGTTACCTCATCACACTCCCGTTTACAGGACTTCTCCAGACTGGCTCACCTCTTGTGGAACTCTCTGCCTCGCTCCACAAGACTCTCCCCTAGTTTTGAAAGCTTCAAGCGCTCCCTAAAGACAGATGCCTACCTAAGTATCTCTTCAGCAAAGAATATCATGGGAAATAAACAAATTTCAACTATAAAGGCTGTCATATCTGAAAGTCTGTCCCAACAGTTCCAGACATACTTTATAGCACAACATTAGATAAGCTGTACAACGCAGTCAATTAAACTGCAGATACAGCAGCGGAAGCCCTCTACAACATATGTGGGTTGGATTGGAGAATGGTCTACACTTGTTAATAGTGTAACTAGAACCCCTAATAATACTAGAGGCTAAATCCATTAATTTAGCGATACTATACGTAGATACAAACAAACACTAAATAATATAAAATAGCACATATAGCTAATGGATTTTTACAGCGTCAGTAAAAGCTTGCAAGGTTATCAGCCACCACAGCAGTTGTCACAAAAGATCCTCTTAAAAATGTGGTTTTAATTTATTGTGCTCTGTAACACGTCTATGGGAAAATGTCACCTCCGCCCGGAATGTTGCAGACAGGAAGTCAGCAAAGCTTGTTGTTCTGCTAATGACAGAAGTTTGGAAGTGACCAGAGAACACACAGACAGTGGAATTTATGGTATTTTCACAAAAAAGCATGTAGACATATCAAATACACTTAAAAAAGGTACATGGTCATATCAAGATAAAAGTCTGGATCATGAAGGATTTTAAAGTGCCTTTAAAAGGGACAGTCTTCTCCAAAAATTATATTATTTAAAAAGATAGATAATCCCTTTATTACCCATTCCCCAGTATTGCATAACAAACATGGTTATATTAATACACTTTTATCCTCTGTGATTACCTTGCATCTAACTTTTTTCTGACAGCCCCCTGATCACATGACTTTTTATTTATCATCTGTTGACTTGCATTTTATTCAATTAGTGCAGTGTCTGCCACAACCCACAGGTGTTAGCACCATGTTATCTATGTGTCTCACATGAACTAGAAGTCTCCTGTTGTGAAAAGCAAATAAAAAAAGCATGTGATAAGAGGCTGTCTTTAGTGGCTTAGAAACGGCAGGAATTTAGAGGTTTATAGGTTATAAAGTATATTAATATAACAACGTTGGTTGTGCAAAGTGTATATATATATATATATATATATATATATATATATATATATATATATATACACACACTATATTTTTAAACAATAACAATTCTGGTGTTGACTGTCCCTTTAATTATCATCTAAAAGCAAAAATAAGAAACAGATGGTGTGCCCCTTTAAATGAAGAAACTCTAAAAAGGAAGCTAAAGAAAAAGTTTTATAACTTTTATAATTCCTTTAAAGATACACTTTAGTAGTGGCTTTTTTTTTAATCATTTTTAAATAAAGATAAACTTCTTATACATATACAGACACACAACACTGTCAAAAGCAATTTAACTTGCTTTTCGTCTATATTTTAGTATATATTACTTTTCTTTTAGTTAAAATAATTGTATGGTGAATTTTGAACAAACTTCACCTGCATACAGCTGGCGAGACAAATCCGTGAGACCAGCTTGTTTAACCCCTTAGTGACCAGACCATTATTCAATTTTCTTATCAAGGACCAGGATTGTTTTTACATTTTTGCTGTGTTTATGTTCAGCTGTAATTTTCCTCTTAGTCACTTACTGTACCCACACATACAGATGAAACTCGAAAAATTAGAATATCGTGCAAAAGTTCATTTATTTCACTAATGCAACTTAAAAGGTGAAGCGAATATATGAGATAGACTCATGCAAAGCATGATAGTTCAAGCCGTGAATTGTCATAATTGTGATGATTATGGCTTACAGCTCATGAAAACCCCAAATCCACAATCTCAGAAAATTAGATTATTACATGCAATCAATAAAACAAGGATTGTACATAGAACAATATCGGACCTCTGAAAAGTATAAGCATGCATACTGTATGTACTTAGTACTTGGTTTGGGCCCCTTTTGGAACAATTACTGCCTGTGGCACTGCTGAGGTGTTATGGAAGACCAGGATGCTTCAATAGCGGCCTTCAACTCTTCTGCATTGTTCAGTCTCATGTCTCATCTTTCTCTTGGCAATGTCCCATAGATTCTCTATGGGTTCAGGTCAGGCGAGTTTGCTGGCCAATCAAGCACAGTAATCCCACGGTCATTGAACCAGGTTTTGGTGCTTTTGGCAGTGTGGGCCGGTGCCAAGTCCTGCTGGAAAATGAAGTCAGCATCCCCATAGAGCTCATCTGCGGGAAGGATGCATGAAGTGCTCCAAAATCTCCTGGTAGACGGCTGCATTGACCCTGGACTTAATGAAGCACAGTGGACCAACACCAGCAGATGACATGACTCCCCAAATCAACACAGACTGTGGGAACTTCACACTGGACTTCAAGCATCTTGCAGTGTGTGCCTCTCGATTCTTCCTCTATACTCTGGGTCCTTGGTTTCCAAATGAGATGCAAAATGTGCTCTCATCAGAAAAGAGGACTTTGGACCACTGAGAAACAGACCAGGTCTGTTTTCTTTAGCCCAGGTAAGAGGCTTCTGACTTTGTTTGTTGTTCAGGAGTGGCTTGACAAGAGGAATACGACATTTGAAGCCCATGTCCAGGATCCGTCTGTGTGTGGTGGCTCTTGATGCACTGACTCCAGCCTCAGTCTACTCCTTGTGAAAGTCCCCAACACTTTTGAATGGCCTTTTCCTGACAATCCTCTCCAGGCTGCGGTCATCCCTGCTGCTTGTGCACCTTTTTCTTCCACACTTTTCCCTTCCATATAACTTTCTATTAATGTGCTTTGATACAGCACTTTGGGAACATCCAACTCCTTTTGCAATTACCTTTTGAGGCTTTCCCTCCTTATGTAGGGTGTCAATGATGGTTTTCTGCAAAACTGTCAGGTTAGCAGTCTTTCCCATGATTGTGATTCCTACTGAACCAGAATGAGAGACGATTTAAAGACTCAGGAACCCTTTGCAGGTGTTATGGCTTAATTAGCTGATTAGAGTGGGACACTTTGAGCCTAGAATATTGCACCTTTTCACAATATTCTAAATTTCTTAGATTGTGGATTTGGGGTTTTCATGAGCTGTAAGCCATAATCATCACAATTATGACAAATCACGGCTTGAACTATCTTGCTTTGCATGTAATGAGTCTCTTATATATTAGTTTCACCTTTTAATTTGAATTAGTGAACTAAATGAACTTTTGCACGATATTCTAATTTTTCGAGTTTCACCTGTATTATATACCGTTTTTCTCGCCATTAAATGGACTTTCCGAAGATACTATTATTTTCATCATATCATATAATTTACTATAACAAAAAATATAAAATGAAAAAATTAAAAATAAAAACACACTTTTTCTATCTTTGCCCCCCCAAATATGTTACACACCTGCAACCACTAAAAAACAATGCTAAATAGTTTCTAAATTTTGTCCTGATTTTAGAAATACCCAATGTTAACATTTTTCCATAGTATAGCTACCCCTCTCTTTCCCCTACCCCCTCCCAGATCCCTTTCCCGAGACATATATACACCGGCACTCTCCCACTCACTAAATGTAATGCTTGTACTAGTAGTGTGGCTGTAGCGGTCCCATTCGCTCACACCCCCTCCTTCCCCCCTCACACCTTCTCCCGCCCTCTCCAGCGATGGGCCGCCCACCTGCCTCCCTCCTATCCCTCCCACACCACCAAATATCTGCACCATCGCTGGCCGATGCAGAGAGGGCCACTGAGTGGCTCTCTACATCGGTTGCTTAAAAAACAGAATTTATGTTTACCTGATAAATTACTTTCTCCAACGGTGTGTCCGGTCCACGGCGTCATCCTTACTTGTGGGATATTCTCTTCCCCAACAGGAAATGGCAAAGAGCCCAGCAAAGCTGGTCACATGATCCCTCCTAGGCTCCGCCTACCCCAGTCATTCGACCGACGTTAAGGAGGAATATTTGCATAGGAGAAACCATATGATACCGTGGTGACTGTAGTTAAAGAAAATAAATTATCAGACCTGATTAAAAAACCAGGGCGGGCCGTGGACCGGACACACCGTTGGAGAAAGTAATTTATCAGTTAAACATAAATTCTGTTTTCTCCAACATAGGTGTGTCCGGTCCACGGCGTCATCCTTACTTGTGGGAACCAATACCAAAGCTTTAGGACACGGATGAAGGGAGGGAGCAAATCAGGTCACCTAAATGGAAGGCACCACGGCTTGCAAAACCTTTCTCCCAAAAAATAGCCTCAGAAGAAGCAAAAGTATCAAACTTGTAAAATTTGGTAAAAGTGTGCAGTGAAGACCAAGTCGCTGCCCTACATATCTGATCAACAGAAGCCTCGTTCTTGAAGGCCCATGTGGAAGCCACAGCCCTAGTGGAATGAGCTGTGATTCTTTCAGGAGGCTGCCGTCCGGCAGTCTCGTAAGCCAATCTGATGATGCTTTTAATCCAAAAAGAGAGAGAGGTAGAAGTTGCTTTTTGACCTCTCCTTTTACCAGAATAAACAACAAACAAGGAAGATGTTTGTCTAAAATCCTTTGTAGCATCTAAATAGAATTTTAGAGCGCGAACAACATCCAAATTGTGCAACAAACGTTCCTTCTTCGAAACTGGTTTCGGACACAAAGAAGGCACGACTATCTCCTGGTTAATGTTTTTGTTAGAAACAACTTTTGGAAGAAAACCAGGTTTAGTACGTAAAACCACCTTATCTGCATGGAACACCAGATAAGGAGGAGAACACTGCAGAGCAGATAATTCTGAAACTCTTCTAGCAGAAGAAATTGCAACCAAAAACAAAACTTTCCAAGATAATAACTTAATATCAACGGAATGTAAGGGTTCAAACGGAACCCCCTGAAGAACTGAAAGAACTAAGTTGAGACTCCAAGGAGGAGTCAAAGGTTTGTAAACAGGCTTGATTCTAACCAGAGCCTGAACAAAGGCTTGAACATCTGGCACAGCTGCCAGCTTTTTGTGAAGTAACACAGACAAGGCAGAAATCTGTCCCTTCAAGGAACTTGCAGATAATCCTTTCTCCAATCCTTCTTGAAGAAAGGATAGAATCCTAGGAATCTTTACCTTGTCCCAAGGGAATCCTTTAGATTCACACCAACAGATATATTTTTTCCATATTTTATGGTAAATTTTTCTAGTTACAGGCTTTCTGGCCTGAACAAGAGTATCAATAACAGAATCTGAGAACCCTCGCTTTGATAAGATCAAGCGTTCAATCTCCAAGCAGTCAGCTGGAGTGGGACCAGATTCGGATGTTCGAACGGACCTTGAACAAGAAGGTCTCGTCTCAAAGGTAGCTTCCATGGTGGAGCCGATGACCAAGTCCTGCGTGGCCACGCAGGAGCTATCAAGAACACCGACGCCCTCTCCTGATTGATCCTGGCAACCAGCCTGGGGATGAGAGGAAACGGCGGGAATACATAAGCTAGTTTGAAGGTCCAAGGTGCTACTAGTGCATCTACTAGAGTCGCCTTGGGATCCCTGGATCTGGACCCGTAGCAAGGAACCTTGAAGTTCTGACGAGAGGCCATCAGATCCATGTCTGGAATGCCCCACAGTTGAGTGATTTGGGCAAAGATTTCCGGATGGAGTTCCCACTCCCCCGGATGCAATGTCTGACGACTCAGAAAATCCGCTTCCCAATTTTCCACTCCTGGGATGTGGATTGCAGACAGGTGGCAGGAGCGAGTCTCCGCCCATTGAATGATTTTGGTCACTTCTTCCATCGCCAGGGAACTCCTTGTTCCCCCCTGATGGTTGATGTACGCAACAGTCGTCATGTTGTCTGATTGAAAACGTATGAACTTGGCCCTCGCTAGCTGAGGCCAAGCCTTGAGAGCATTGAATATCGCTCTCAGTTCCAGAATATTTATCGGTAGAAGAGATTCTTCCCGAGACCAAAGACCCTGAGCTTTCAGGGATCCCCAGACCGCGCCCCAGCCCATCAGACTGGCGTCGGTCGTGACAATGACCCACTCTGGTCTGCGGGAGGTCACCCCTTGTGACAGGTTGTCCAGGGACAGCCACCAACGGAGTGAGTCTCTGGTCCTCTGATTTACTTGTATCTTCGGAGACAAGTCTGTATAGTCCCCATTCCACTGACTGAGCATACACAGTTGTAATGGTCTTAGATGAATGCGCGCAAAAGGAACTATGTCCATTGCCGCTACCATCAAACCTATCACTTCCATGCACTGCGCTATGGAAGGAAGAGGAACGGAATGAAGTATCCGACAAGAGTTTAGAAGTTTTGTTTTTCTGGTCTCTGTCAGAAAAATCCTCATTTCTAAGGAGTCTATTATTGTTCCCAAGAAGGGAACTCTTGTCGACGGAGATAGAGAACTCTTTTCCACGTTCACTTTCCATCCGTGAGATCTGAGAAAGGCCAGGACTATGTCCGTGTGAGCCTTTGCTTGAGGAAGGGACGACGCTTGAATCAGAATGTAGTCCAAGTAAGGTACTACAGCAATGCCCCTTGGTCTTAGCACCGCCAGAAGGGACCCTAGTACCTTTGTGAAAATCCTTGGAGCAGTGGCTAATCCGAAAGGAAGCGCCACGAACTGGTAATGCTTGTCCAGGAATGCGAACCTTAGGAACCGATGATGTTCCTTGTGGACAGGAATATGTAGATACGCATCCTTTAAATCCACCGTGGTCAAGAATTGACCTTCCTGGATGGAAGGATAGTTCGAATGGTTTCCATTTTGGACGATGGAACCTTGAGAAACTTGTTTAGGATCTTGAGATCTAAGATTGGTCTGAACGTTCCCTCTTTTTTGGGAACTACGAACAGATTGGAGTAGAACCCCATCCCTCGTTCTTTTAATGGAACAGGATGAATCACTTCCAGAAGATAACCTTGGGAGACTATTTCTAGCGCCCAAGGATCCAGAACATCTCTTGCCCAAGCCTGAGTGAAGAGAGAGAGTCTGCACCCCACCAAATCCGGTCCCGGATCGGGGGCCCGCATCTCATGCTGTCTTGGGAGCAGTGGCAGGTTTCTTGGCCTGCTTTCCTTTGTTCCAGCCTTGCATTGGTCTCCAGGCTGGATTGGCTTGAGAAGTATTACCCTCCTGCTTAGAGGACGTAGCACTTGGGGCTGGTCCGTTTCTGCGAAAGGGACGAAAAATAGGTTTATTTTTGGCCTTGAAAGACCTATTCTGAGGAAGGGCGTGGCCCTTGCCCCCAGTGATATCAGAGATAATCTCTTTCAAGTCAGGGCCAAACAGTGTTTTCCCCTTGAAAGGAATGTCAAACAATTTGTTCTTGGAAGACGCATCCGCTGACCAAGATTTTAACCAAAGCGCTCTGCGCGCCACAATAGCAAACCCAGAATATTTCGCCGCTAACCTAGCCAATTGCAAGGTGGCGTCTAGGGTGAAAGAATTAGCCAATTTAAGAGCACGAATTCTGTCCATAATCTCCTCATAAGAAGAAGAATTACTAATAATCGCCTTTTCTAGCTCATCGAACCAGAAACACGCGGCTGTAGTGACAGGGACAATGCATGCAATTGGTTGTAGAAGGTAACCTTGCTGAACAAACATCTTTTTTAGCAAACCTTCTAATTTTTTATCCATAGGATCTTGGAAAGCACAACTATCTTCTATGGGTATAGTGGTGCGCTTGTTTAGAGTAGAAGCCGCCCCCTCGACCTTGGGGACTGTCTGCCATAAGTCCTTTCTAGGGTCGACTATAGGAAACAATTTTTTAAATATGGGGGGAGGTACGAAAGGTATACCGGGCCTGTCCCATTCTCTATTAACAATGTACGCCACCCGCTTGGGTATAGGAAAAGCTTCGGGGGGCCCCGGGGCCTCTAGGAACTTGTCCATTTTACATAGTGTTTCTGGAATGACCAGATAATCACAATCATCCAAATTGGATAACACCTCCTTAAGCCATCTCCGTGGAGATGTTGCCTGTACAACGGCAAAGAGAATGACTGGGGTAGGCGGAGCCTAGGAGGGATCATGTGACCAGCTTTGCTGGGCTCTTTGCCATTTCCTGTTGGGGAAGAGAATATCCCACAAGTAAGGATGACGCCGTGGACCGGACACACCTATGTTGGAGAAAAGTCTATTGCACAATGCCTCAATAACGAGGCATCGCTGCAATACCCTGAAAGCGGCTGGAAGCTATCACGATGGCTTCCAGCGCTTGAAGCCTCAGAGGACGTGCTAGGCAAGTTTTTATGCAACTTTCTCATTTTCATATCCATTTAAATGCTATAATACTGAAAGGACCAAATCTGAAATGTATATTGATATACCATTCAATGCTATATTGCACTGAGCTTGACAATGCTTCACATACAAAAATGAGAGCGATCTCACTGCGCTGGCGAGTTCTGCCCTTTTTCTTTTGAAAATTCAGTGAGTTCAGCCTTTGTGAAGTCTGTACTACTATTTCTTTGCAAGCTGGAGAATCTTTGTATATCAGTCTTAATCCAGTTCAAAAACTCTGCCATAGAGAACATGCCAATCAGAATATGCAGACAAGATATTAACTTAGCTGAGTGATCGTAATTACAAACTATCAAATATATTCAATGATATTAGTGGTATTGATGACAAATAACAAATCTGTTACTCTCTAGTGCTGGCTTGTCCATCCTAAGGCCACATACTATAATATGGCCCTCCAGCACTTCACATCTGGCTTGTCACTTTCCAATCTGACACAGTCCCTGTATGTCAGCCCGTTTACGGCACACAGAGCGCAGATTCCCTTCCGTTTGAACAATCAGGATGCAATGTATCTGTTTCTGGGTCTGTGTTTATATATAGGTCTGTAGGACTAATCTTGCTTAATAATGGTCTATTTATAGATTGAACACCCTGTTCTAGCATATAGTGTGTGTCAATGCCCAGGGATTTACAGCCATGGCAAATAGTTCTTAGGAGCTCTGCAATATCCTCAGACTGGCACCAGGTACCCTGTAGTATACTGGGAGTTACTGATTTATGTGTGTGTATTATGTATGCTCTTGTTTCATTGGCTTCTGCATATACTATGACACTGGCAACAGAAACATTTCAAAATATACTGGTCTTGAAGTTTTTGTTTGTTCAACAGCCAATATAGCCATTGAACACTGTATTTTAAATATCTTCCACATGTTTGCATTTAAAAACATAATTTATACTTAGCTGATAAATTCATTTCTTTCATGGTGGTGAGAGCCCATGATTCATTACACCTGGGAATAACCTTTCCTACCACTAGGAGAAGGCAAAGATTCTAAAACCCAAAGAGCTCTATATAACCCCTCCCACCTCACTATACCTTAGTCTAATGTATAGCCAAGCAAAGGTGAGGTAAGAAAAAGTAGCGAGAGCCAAAAAAAAAAAAAAAAGAGCAGGGAAAAAGGATGTGCTTAATAAAGAAACAAAAATCACAAAAATACAAACAAAGGACGGGGTCTCACGAACTTATTTATTTATCTGGTAAGCATAAATTATGTTTTGTTTTCTTTGATATAGGTGTTGAGAGTCCACGATACATTACTCCTGGAAACTCATACCCAAGCTGTAGTAGTCCACGAGTAATAACTTGAGTAAGAAATTAAAATGGACAGGAAACCCCAACCTTTTCTTTCATGATTTGGATAAAACATACAATTTTAAACAACTTTCCAATGTAGATTCTATTATCAAAATTGCTTCATTATCTTGTTATCCTTTACTGAAGGAACAGCATTGCACTGCAAACAGCTAGCTGAATTTATCTAGTTAGCCAATCACAAAAGACAAATGTGTGCAGGCACCAATCAGCAGCTAGCACCCGTTAGTGTAAGATATGTGCGTATTCATTTTCAACAAGGGATACCAAGAGAACGAAGCACATTAGAAAATAGAAGTTAATTTGAAAGTGTCTTAAATTGACACACTCTATATCTGAATCATGAAAGTTTATTTTTTCTATTCCTTTAAATCCACAACACCAATAAAAAATATAATGCTTAACTGATAATTTTATTTCCATTGTGGGGAGGAGAGTCCACGGCTTAAATACCTCCCCCACACCCCTCATCCCCCAGTCATTCTGCTGAGGGAACAAAGGCTTAAATACCTCCCACACTCCCCTCATCCCCCAGTCATTCTGCCGAGGGAACAAGGAATAGTAGGAGAAACATTAGGGTATAAATGGTGCCAGAAGAATATATTAAATTTAGGTCGCCCATCGGAGATATGGACGGGGACTGTGGACTCTCCTCCCCACGATGGAAATACAATTATCAGGTAAGCATAATTTATGTTTTCCATCTAAAGGGGAGGAGAGTCCACGGATTCATTCATTACTTGTGGGAAACATATACCCCAGCTCTTAGAGGACACTGAATGAAACCGGGAGGGTAAAAAGGCGGACCCCTAATCTGAGGGCACCACAGTCTGTAGAACCTCTCCTCCAAAAACAGCTTCCGCAGAAGCAAAAACGTTAAATTTGTAAAACTTAATGAAGGTATGCAAGGAGGACCAGGTAGCCGCCTTGCCAATCTGCTCCATAGAAGCCTCATTTTTGAAGGCCCAAGACGAAGCCACAGCTCTAGTTGAATGAGCCGTGATCCTCTGAGGAGGCTTATGTCCCGCTGTCTCGTAGGCCAAACGGATCAAGCTCCTCAGCCAAAAAGACAAAGAAGTAGCAGACGCCCTCTGACCCCTGCACTTCCCTGAATACACGACAACAAGTGACTTAAATTGTCTGAAATACTTTGTAGCCTGAAGATAGAATTTCAAAACATGAACCACATACAGATTATGAAGTAAACTCTCCTTAGGGGAAGAAGGGTTAGGACATAAAGAAGGAACAACTATCTCCTGATTGATGTTACGGTTTGACACTACCTTGGGTAGAAACCCCAAAGCTGTGCGAAGAACAGCCTTATCTGCATGGAACACCAGAAAAGGGGGCTCATATTACAAGGCCGCCAACTCAGAAACTTTGCGTGCCGAAGCAATGGCCAACAGAAAGAGAACTTTCAATGAGAGAAGTTTTATGTCAAGAGAATGCATAGGCTCAAACGGAACCTTCTGCATAGACCCTAAGTACCAAATTTAAGCTTCAAGGGGGAGAAGTCTGCCTAAAAATAGGCCTGATTCGAGACAGAGCCTGAACAAAAGATTGGATGTCAGGGAGATCAGCGAGTCTCCTGTGCAACAGAACAGATAAAGTAAAAATTTGTCCTTTTAGGGAACTAGTGGCGAGACCCTTCTCCAGACCTTCTTGGAGAATTGACAAAATCATGGATACTCTCACCCTATGCCAAGGGTAGCCATGACTCTCACACCAAGACAAGTAAGTCCTCCAGACCTTATGATAGATGCGTCGAGTGACCGGCTTTCTTGCTTGAACTAGAGTGTCAATCACATTTTAAAAAAAAAAACTTTTTGCCAAGACTAAACGTTCAATCTCCATGCAGTCAGCCTCAGAGAATCGGGATTTTGATGTTGAAAAGGAGCCTGCTCCAGTAGATCCCTGCAACAGGGCAACCTCCACGGCGGAGAGGATGACATCCCCACCAGATCCACAAGCCACATACTCCTTGGCCACGAAGCAGCAATCAGAATGGAGGATACTCCCTCCTGCTTCATATGAGCCACTACACGAATAAGAAGCGGTAACGGAGGAAATATGTATACTAGACCGAACCCCCAAGGCCTTGCCAATGTATCCATTATCTCCGCCTGGGGGTCCCTCGACCTCGATCCATATTGGGGAAGCTTGCAATTCAACCTTGACGCCATGAGATCGATCTCCACAAATACTTCGGGGTGAAGAGACCATTCCCCCAGATGAAAAGTCTGCCTGCTGAGAAAATCCGCCTCCTAGTAGTCCACACCCAGGATGAGGATCACAGAGTGCGAACAGTTGTGGGTCTCTGCCCACTTCAGGATCGGAGACACCTCCCTCATTGCCAGGGAGCTCCTCGTGCCCCCCTGGTGGTTGATGTAAGCCAACGAGGTAATATTGTCCGTCTGGAACCTGATAAAGCTAAAGTCCTCAGAGCATTGTAGATCGCTCAAAGCTCCAGATTATTTATTGGAAGAAGAGCCTCTAAGTGAGACCACTTCCCCTGTGCCATCCTGGCACCCCAAAAGGCTCCCCATCCCGCCAGACTACCGTCCGTGGTAACAATCTCCCAGAGAAGGATGTCCCCATAGACAGGTGATCCGGGCGGATCCACCAGGAGAGGAAAAGCAGAGTCTGCGCATCCATGTATATCGGCTGCGACAGATTGGAATGATCGCCGTTCCACTGTCTGAACATGCACAATTGAAGAGGTCTGAGATGAAACCTGGCGAATGGAAGGATGTCCATGCTGGAGACCACGAGCTTAATCATCTCCATGCACTGAGCTACAGATGGTCTCACTGTATACTGGAGAATAAGACAGGTAGACGCCATCTTTGTGCGTTGCTTGTCCGTGAGAAATATCTTCATGGACACGGAGTCGATGATTGTGCCCAAGAACTCCACCCTGGTACTGGGAACCAGAGAACTCTTCTCTAGATTGATCTTCCAACTATGAGATTGAAGTAACTGCAGCAGGACCCTGATGTGGGCCTCCGCCAGATGGGATGACGGCGCCTGAACCAGAATGTCGTCCAGGTACAGGACCACCGCGATGCCCTGGGATCTGGCTACTGCTAGAAGGCCCACCAGGACCAACGTGAAGACTCTCGGGCCGTCGCCAGACCGAAGGGAAGAGCCACAAACTGGAAATGGTTTATCCAAAAAGGCAAATCTGAGGAACCTGAAATGGTCCCTGTGAATCGGAACATGAAGGTAGGCATCCTTCAAGTCTATAGAGGTCATTAGCTGCCCCTCTTGAACTAGGGGCAAAATGGATCTGATCGTTTCCATTTTGAACGATGGAACGGACAGGAACTTGTTTAAACATTTGAGGTCCAAAATCGGGCGGAACGTGCCCTCCTTCTTTGGGACCGCGAACAAATTGGAGTAAAACCTTATATCCCTTTCTGCCTGGGGTACTGGTACAAAAACCCCTAGAGCGGAGAGATCCCACACGCAACCCAGAAAGGCCTCTCTTTTTTCCGGCCTTGAAGACAGGTTTGATAGCAGGAATCTGCCCCTGGGCGGAGAGGACTTGAACCCTATCCTGTAACCCTGGGCGACTATCTCCAGAACCCAGGGCGGTCCTGAACGTCCTGCAACCAGGCGTCTAAGAACAGAGACAATCTGCCCACCAACTTGGCCGCCCCTTCATGCAGACATAGTCTCTGCAAGCTTCTTGTGTTGTTTAGACTTGTTCCAAGCTTGAGCAGGCTTCCAGGGACCCTTGGTTTGGTCCGCTTTTGCAGCGGGCTGTTGGCATTGCGCTTTATCCCCCTGAAAGGGACGAAAATTAGCACCCTTAAGTTTCGCCTTCTTATCCTGAGGAAGGAAAGCACCCTTGCCTCCCGTAACCGTGGATATGATAGAGTCTAGACCTAACAGGATCTTGCCCTTAAAAGGCAAAGACAGCAGCCTCGTCTTAAAAGTCATGTCTGCCGACCACAATATTAACCACAGAGCCCTGCATGCTAGAACCGAAAAACCTGATACCTTAGCATTCAGGCAGATAAATCTGCATATTAGTGTCACAAATTAAGGAATTGACCACCTTTAGGGCTCTAATCTTTTCCTGCACCTCCTCGAAAGAGGGTTTACCCTCAATCATATGAAATAAGGCATTGCACCAATATAACGCAGCTCCTGCAACCGCGGCGACCGCCGCTGGTTGAAAAACAAACCCTGTGTGTTGAAACATCTTTTGTAACATGTTTTCCAACTTTTTATCGATAAGCTCCTTGAACGAAGGACTATCCTCTAAAGGGATCGTCATGCGCTTAGCGAGCGTGGAGATGGCGCCATCCACCTTGGGAATGGGCCCCCACAACTCTAGCTGGGCCTCCGGGACAGGGAAAAGCTTTTTAAAGTGAGAAGGGGAAAAGGAAGAACCTAACCGCTCCCACTCGTTCTTTATAATGTTCGCCATCTTGACAGGAACCAGAAAAGTCTGGGAGACCACTCTGTCCTCGTAAACCTTATTCAACTTAGGAATAGAGGGCTCTTCTGGAAGCTTGGGTTCCGGAACCTCTAAAGTAGCCAGCACTTGCTTTAATAAAAAACGCAAGTTCTCCATCTTAAACCGAAAGCCAGGCTTCCTCCGCTGCCGGAGGTTTAGATGACACAGACTCCGACCCTGAAAGGGCCCCTTCTGAAGCGTCGGACGGGGCTTCGTCATCGTACCACCCTACTTAGGCATCCGACAGACAAATCCTGGGTCGGGTCACTATGAAAAGCTCTACGCTTGCGCTTAGCAGAACGCGGCAAAGCATGGATTACTTTAACGACTGCCGTTTCAAGCTGATCCGCAAAATCAGGCGTCCAAGCAATCTCCCCCGAAGGGGTAAAATTTGGACCCTGTGGTGCTGCATGTGGGATAGGGGACGCCATTGGGGAACACACCTCACGGTAGTAGTAGTGCTAGATATTCTCTTATTTTTGGAAGTCGAAGCCTTCTCAAGGCATGTGGAACACAGTTGAGCAGGCTGGTCTACCAAAACCTCACAATAAACACAGGTAAAAGACTTTGTTAAAGAGGGAGTACCCTCTAACGCGTCAGAATCCTCCATAGCATTTAGAAAAAGATAAGACAGGCACCTTTATAACCACCAATGGCCGGGGGAATTCACCCGGACTGCAGAAACCATTCGTCTCCTCAGTCGCAGATCAGACCGAAAGTGAAGAGGCCCCACCCGGTCACAAGAATGTCTACGCAGGGCTGCCCCTGTCGAGGAGAAAACACGCCAAAAAAAGATCACGTAAAAACTCACAGAAGAGAACCTGTCGGTTCCTTACAGGAATATTAACCCTTGATTCTATAAAGATAAAGGTGCCACACTGTGGCCCTATCTTCTGTGTTATTATTATATAAAAATGAAACAATCTTACCAGAATCTACGCCGTGGAACAGGAACACGGCCCTTCAAGTGTGACAGGTGATTGCTGCGCTCCTGACATGGACTTGAGAGAAGAACCCAATCTGTAAAACTCGTCAACGCCGATTGCTATAGGAGCTGTTAATATGAGTCGGGATGGTGTCGCAAAGGGAAGCTCCCTCTGCATTTCCGGACTCTAAGTTTCACCCAGGCCCTCAACCGAGAAGCTTGAAGGGCTACTTAAACTCTTGTCCCATAGCGAAGGCTAGAACCCCTCATAAGAGACATCCGATTTTCCAGCACCTCTCTGCCACCTCCTGATACGAAAGGCGAAGAATTACTGGGGGATGAGGGGAGTGGGGGAGGTATTTAAGCCTTTGGCTGGGGTGTCTTTGCCTCTTCCTGGTGGCCAGGTTCTTAATTCCCACAAGTAATGAAGCCGTTGACTCTACTCCCCTTTAGATCGAAAGATGTAATATTGCGAGTGAATCCGAGCTGTCAAAAAGACTGAAGGTGACTAACATCAGATTATGAAAAGCCCGCTATAAGGGAAAGAGTCCCAAAACCCTGATGTGCGCATATCCGACGAACAGCAGCAACAATTACCCCAATAGTAAACTTTGTAGCATGTGCTAACCCGATAGACCCTGTGGCCCAGAGGGGAAGTGCGCAGACCAATTTATTTAGGACCAATTTATTTAGGTGCCCAAAATAACCGCAGCACAAACAAATTATATCGGAAACAAATGATTGATTCTGCTCCAGAACCATATAAAATAGGAGTATATCGTAGATCCATAAAAGGGAGGCAAAAGCCACTGCAATCGATTATGGAAGAATCATGAATGAATTCCCATGAGGTGAATTTAGAGACACAAACGATACTCAACATACATCCCTCTGACAAGCCCTGCACTGAGGGGAAACTGACTCAAAATACACTGAAAACCCCTCTCTCTGAAGAAATCTCACGTACATCTACATTCTTCAGCCACCTCCAGAGGCAAAGAAAAAACTAAAGTATACTGAGGTGGGAGGGTGTTATATAGAGCTCTTGGGGTTTGGGAATCTTTGCCTCCTCCTAGTGGTGGGGAAGGTAATTCTCAGGAGTAATGGATGTAATGTACACCCCTCACATTTTTGTAAATATTTTATTATATGTTTTCATGTGACAACACTGAAGAAATGACACTTTGCTACAATGTAAAGGAGTGTACAGCTTGTATAAAAGTTTAAATTTGCTGTCACCTCAAAATAATTTAACACACAGCCATTAAAGTCTAAACCGTTGGCAAAAAAAGTGAGTACACCCCTAAGTGGAAATGTTCAATTTGGGCCCAAAGTATCAATATTTTGTGTGGCCACCATTATTTTCCAGCACGGCTTTAACCCTCTTGGGCATGGAGTTCACCAGAGTTTCACAGGCTGCCACTGGAGTCCTCTTCCACTCCTCCATGACGACATCACAGAGCTGGTGGATGTTAGAGACCATGTGCTCCCCCAACTTCCGTTTGAGGATGCCACACAGATACTCAATAGGGTTTAGGTCTGGATACATGCTTGGCTAGTCCATCACCTTTACCCTCAGCTTCATTAGCAAATCAGTGGTTGTCTTGGAGGTGTGTTTGGGGTTGTTCTGTTGGAATATAGCCCTGTGGCCCAGTCTCCCAAGGGAGGGGGGTCATGCTCTACTTCAGTATGTCACAGTACATGTTGGCATTCATGGATCCCTCAATGAACTGTAGCTCCCCAGTGCCGGCAGCACTCATGCAGGCCCAGACCATGACACTCCCACCCTCATGCTTGACTATAGGCAAGACACACTTGTCCTTGTACTCCTCACCTGGTTGCCGCCACACACACTTGACACCATCTGAACCAAATAAGGTTATCTTGGTCTCATCGGACCACAGGGCATGGTTCCAGTAATCCATATCCTTAGTCTGCTTGTCTTCAGCAAACTGTTTGCAGGCTTTCTTGTGCATCATCTTTAGAAGAGGCTTCCTTCTGGGACGACAGGCATGCAGACCAATTTGATGCAGTGTGCAGAGTATAGTCTTAGCACTGACATGTTGACCCCCCACCCCTTCAACCTCTGCAGCAATGCGGGGAGCACTCATACGTCTATTTCCCAAAGACAACCTCTGGATATGACGCTGAGCACATGCACTCAACTTCTTTGGTCGAGCATGACGAGGCCTGTTCTGAGTGGAACCTGTCCTGTGAAACCGCTGTATGGTCTTGCCCACCATGCTGCAGCTCAGTTTCAGGGTCTTGGCAATCTTCTTATAGCCTAGGCCATCTTTATGTAGATCAACAATTCTTTTTTTTTCTTCGGATCCTCAGAGAGTTCTTTGCCATGAGGTGCCATGTTGAACTTCCAGTGAGCAGTATGAGAATGTGTGAGAGCGATAACACAATATTTAACACACCTGTTCCCTATTCACACCTGAGACCTTGTAACACTAACAAGTCACATGACACCGGGCTAATTGGGCCCAATTAGGACATTTCCACTTAGGGGTGTACTCACTTTTGTTCCCAACGGTTTAGACATTAATGGCTGTGTGTTGAGTTATTTTGAGGGGACAGCAAATTTACACTGTTATACAGGCTATACGCTCACTACTTTACATTGTAGCAACGTGTCATTTCTTCAGTGTTATCACATGAAAAGATATAAAATATTTACAAAAATGTGAGGGGTGTACTCACTTTAGTGAGAGTGAGTGTGTGTGTGTATATAAATACATACACTCACGCACATATATACACATATATATATATACATATACACACATATATACACATATATATATACTAAATATAGGGGGTGTGAGAGAGTAGGTAATATTGCTAATTTGCTTTAAATGGTGCCACCCTTATAGTAAATATAAAATATAAAAGAAAGATAGAAAAAAATACCAGGGTATATAAGATATCGCTATATACTTAAGTGTATTTTTGGGAAATTATTATAAATAAATTTTTGAAAGTCTTCTATGTGTGCCGTTTATTCCCTTGCTGTTCTAGGGTAATCTTATATACCCTGGTATTTTTTTCTATCTTTCTTTTATATTTTACACATATATATATATATATACACATATATATATACATATACACACACCTATATATTTATATATTTTAATTTTAAAAGAGTAAATGTCCCCCTTGCAAGATAAGGTGTACTATCAGAATAATAACAATGTAGAATTTAAATATTGCTTCTGATTTAGGCATAGATTAAATGTTTCCATTTACATACTGTCATGCATGGTCCTAGCGAGCATTTATGTAGCAGCTTAAAGATCTTTATCCTTCTCAGGCAATAGCAGACAGTGGTTACAGTGAGGGGACTTAACCTCCTCTCCGCCTGCTCTCCCCATTCTCACAACACAGCTACAACTTGAACAGGTGTAGTATTTAGAACACTGACATCTATTTAAAAAACCCCATAAAGCAGCAAACTCCTTAACAAATGGTGGTTTTAACTTATTAAAGCTAGTTTCCAAACTCTTGATTAAGAGTATGATTTCAGATTATTACTTACTCAACGGGGACAATTCACTGCCTCCCTTCTCATTACTGGGTTACTAATATTTTAGTAACCCAGTAATGATAACATAGCCCTCTCCTGTAAGACACGTCTCTTTTCAGCCCTCTCCTGTAAGACACGTCTCTTTTCAGGCTTGGCAACCAGTAGCAGCCCTTCCTTGTCAGTGTTTAAAGGGTTCCTTCCAGCACTGCGCTAACTTGCTTGGTCAATTGGATAGTCTGTTTAAAGAGACATTGTACACTAGATTTTTCTTTGCATAAATGTGATTTAGATGATGCATTTATATAGCCCATCTGGGGGTGTTTTTGTAAAATGTATAGATTTACTTATTTTAAATAACATTGTGCTGACTTCCAGACTCCTAACCAAGCCCCAAAGTTTTAGATGTATACAGACTTCAGATTGCTTCTGTTTGTATAATGGGTCTATTCATATGCAGGCGAGGGTCTGCTCTCAGCCCCTTTCAGCGGGTGATCCAGCCTAACCTCATCACCAGTGCTAAATTGGGAGCTTCTAAGCAAGTTTTTAAAAGGTTTTAAAACTGGATTTTTATATCGGTATCTGTGCATATTATTTTTTATAGTAGTGTCTGTTACATGCAATTATATTAAAATTTGAGTATACTGTCCCTTTAAGCCAACTATTCTCTTCTGAATGTACAGCATCCTACAGTAGGTTTCTGTGTTAAGGCAAAGCTGGCAGTGCACTCAAATTTTAGTAACTTGCTTTACACTATAAAAAGGTTCACCTCTACAGACTGACATAAATCAGAAAATGTTCAAATGAAAGCCACAAAAATAAAGTTTACAACGAAAGACCAAAATAAGAGAAGACAGTTTGTTTTAATAGACTGAACATCAAGTATATAAAAAGGGACAACTTAAGGATGAAAGCATTTTCAATAAAAGTTTGACATCAGAACAAGAGATTGTGATCTCAAGTTGGAGGATAGTAGATTCAAGAGAAACATGTGTAAGCACTTCTTTACAGTAAGGGTAGTAGATTCATGTGATAGACTTCCAACAGAGATGGAAAAAAAAAAAACTGTAAGGGAATTTCAGAAATATGCATAAGACGTCCATGAGAATGGATTAAACCTACACTTGATGGGCCTTCTGGTTTATAAATAGCCTCCAAAATCTATGTATTTATAAATGATGTGTTTTATCACATATCCTGTAATCACTTGTTTACTTCAACTTATTGTTTAACTCCGTAAAGCTGCATAGTATTGTTGGGTACAATCCTAACTATCAGAACACAAAAGCACTGCCCATTCTTTACATTGGGATCAATTCACTGAGAAATACTTACTGATATAGTACCGTTGTCTAGACCTACTGTCAATCTTCTGGTCTCTGGGTTAAAAGACATGCATGAACACGGAGCTAGAAAAAAAAAAAAAAACAGTTTTAACTAGCACCCTACAGCACTTGTCAAGCAGCCACAATTAAGATAGGAACTACAGCAGTTAAAGGGACATTAAACCTCAAAATTTTCTGTCATGATTCAAGTAGAGAATACAATTTTAAACAACATTCTAATTTACTTATATTATCTAATTTGCTTCATTCTTTAGATATACTTTGTTGAAGAAATAGGAATGCACACGGGTGAACCAATCACACGAGGCATCTATGTGCAGCAACCAATCAGTAGCTACTGAGCCTATCTAGATATGCTTTTCAGCAAAGTATATCAAGAGAATGAAGCAAATTAGATAATAGAAGTATATTAGAAAGTTGTTTAAAATTGCAATCTCTTTCTAATTAATGAAAGAAAATATTTGGGTATCATGCCCCTTTAATACTATGAACAACAAGATCATTTATATGCCAAAAATTTCACATTAGTAATGTTATATTAATTTGAAGTCCGGGGATTCACATAAGTGTTTTACACAGATCTTGCAAAGCTTAAAGGGACATGAAAGTGAAAATTAAAGGGACAGTAAAGATAAAATTAAAACTTTCATAACTCAGGTAGAACATGCACATTTTAAACAACTTTCCAATTTACTTATATGATAAATTTATGGCCTGTCTTTATATATGCACATTTTCTGAGGCACCGGCATATACTGAGTATGTAAAAGAGTTCACAGTGTATACATATAGGAGTCTGTAATTGGCTGATGACCGTCACATGACACAAAGGGTACGGAAATGGAAGCAATCTTTGACATTTTTCCAAAAAGAAATATTAAGTCCTTTTGCATTGTCTTTTTAGTGTGCATTTCTGGATTATGGACTTTTACTGTATTTAAAGGGACATGAAACCCACATTTTTTCTCTCATTATTTAGAAGGAGCATGGAATTTTAAACACCTTTCTAATTTACTTCTATTAGCCAATTTGCTTCATTCTCTTGATATCCTTTGCTGAAACGCATATCTAGATAGGATCAGTAGCTGCTGATTGGTGGCTGCAAATAGATGCTTCGTATGATTGGCTCATCCATGTGTGTTGCTATTTCTTCAACAAAGGATATCTAAAGAATAAAGCAAATTAAATAATAGAAGTAAATTGAAATGTTGTTTAAAATTGTATTCTCTATCTGAATCAGGGAAGAGAAATGTTGGGTTTAATGTCCCTTTAATGATTCTTTAAAGCAGTGGTCTCAATACGTGTCTTGGAATTTACAAACCTTTAGTTGCAAGCAATTTAAGAACAATGGGCCCTAGATGAACAAAAAGTCTCCAGCTGTGTAGGCTGAGCAAAGCAAGACTATATTGACTCACAGAAACATGCATTGTTCCCAAAGGTCAGGCTAAAGAAAATTTACTGAACAACCAGGGGCCCAGACTAAGTTTCTTGAAAAATGGCTTATGTTTTAAATATAGATTAATCATATTATAGCAAATTATTTTAACTGAATTTAAAAGGACACTAAACCCAATTTTTTTCTTTCATGATTCAGATAGAGAATATTATTTTTAACAACATTCCTATTTACTTCTATTATCTAATTTGCTTCATTCTTTAGATATTTTTTGTTAAATAAATCGCAATGCACATGGGTGAGACAATTACGAGGCATCTATGTGCAGCCACCAACCAGCAGCTACTTAGCCGATCTAGATATGGCTTTTCAGCAAAGACTATCAAGAGAATGAAGCAAATTAGATCATAGAAGTAAATAAGAAAGTTGTTTAAAATTGCATGCTTTTTCTTAATCATGAAAGGATAATAACTTGCATGGTAGCATCAGAAATAAAGGAATTGGCTAGTTTGAGAGAGAGCCTCAATCCTGTCTTGGATCACCTCCAAAGGAGTCTCTACCAAAATAGATTCAGACAAGGCGTCGCAACAATAAGATGCTGCACTTGACACAGTGGCAATACAAACTGCAGGTTGCCATTGAAGACCTTGATGAACATACAACTTCTTCAAATAAGCCTCCAGCTTTTTGTCCATGGGATCCTTAAAAGAGCAGCTATCCTCTATAGGGATCTTAGTTCTCTTAGCCAGAGTAGAAATGGCCCCTTCTACTTTAGGCACCGTGCGCCATGAATCTTTAATGGAGTCAGCAACAGGAAACATCTTTTTAAAGACGGGGAGAAAGGTATCCCCGGCTTCTCCCATTCCTGTGAAATAATCTCCGTCACACGGTCTGGTACAGGAAATACCTCCACAGAGGAAAGGAACATCCTAGTATTTATTAAGTTTACTAGATTTCTTGGGGTCGACAACGACAGGAGTATCGGAGTCGTCCAAAGTAGCCAATACCTCCTTTAACAGTACACAAAGGTGTTCAAGCTTAAATCTAAAGTTTACTACTTCAACATCAGATAAAGGAATTATACTATCCGAATCCGAGATCTCACCCTCAGATGCTACCGACGTATCCTCCTCATCAGATTTATGAGTGAGAACAACCTGTGTAGCAGGAGGTAAAACAGAAACCTTACTATCTGAATCTCTAATTTTCCTCTTGCGTTTTCCCTTTAGCATAGGAAAAGCAGATAATGCCACAGATACCGCAGAAGATACCCGAGCCGCAATTTCTGCAGGCAAATAAACTCCTCCAGGAGGCTGAGAGGAACTGCAGGGCACTCTGTATGTGACGCCATAGAGGATTGGGATGTTAAAGGAGAAAGCTGTGGCATTGCCTGAACAGCATCATCCTGAGAGACATTTGGCTCAGTGGGCAAAATCTTATTTTTACACTCTATAGTTCTAGCTAAACAAGAAGCACAGAATTGCATGGGCAAAACAATTTGTGCCTCCAAAAATAGTAAACATCTGTCACAAGAAAGCTTACTGATCCATGTTTACCAGCACAGTAAAAATGTCTACAATTAACTGAACGAGTATGATTAATGAAATCACTACTATCACTTTAAGAAAAAAAATATATATTTTTATTCCCCAGAGCGTTAACACGCTAACCAAGGCAGTAAAAATAAAAAATAAAAATGACAAAAAAAGTTTAGCCCCTCTACATCTCTGAAGTGCTCCTACCGTAACCCACAGCAATATAGTAAATAAACTGGATGATAGTTAGCCAGAAATCTCCTTCAGCAATCGTGCGGACACAGGAGAATGAGAGAAAGCCGTGACGCTCCAATATCTACACAGAGGGCCAGAAGTCACATGATCATCAGAGAAGGGAAACTGCGCCACACTAAAAGCGCGTGTTCCCTACTCTGACCTGAGGTTAAAACGAACCGGCTAACTGAATAAACTGTCTAAAAATACACCGAAAATTCTGCTTCTCTATTTATCCCACAAAATATGTACTTAAGCAGTAGGAGTCTACTTTTAACATACCAATAAGAGCTATGTTCATTAAACATAATAAGCCAGTGGATAAAAATTCCATACATAATGTAAAAATTAACCCATAGTTTCCCACATCAGTGCCTGCACCCTGCCCATTAATAATTCAGCCTAATGGATTATATCAAAAGTGTTCCAATAATACTGCATCTGAAATCTTCTAAAAGTGCAAGTCTTCAGTACCTAGAAGACAAAAAGCACTTACCTGCAGTCTAGCTGTCTGGCAGGAAGACAGCTCACAAGGCGTGAAAGGACATATACTCCTTACAGAGACCTGTAGAAAAAAAAAAAAGAACAGAGTAGCCAACTCTGGCTTTCTATAGCTACGGCAGCAATATTTTAGGAAACAAAGCAAGGACTACCTCCCAACTTCCTAACTGCTTAAAAGCAACCACTACTCTACTGAAGAGATTACCGTGGACTAAGCTAAACCCCAAATCATTGCTTGCAGGGAAAAGTACCCAGAAAAGGAATTAATTTCTTCAGACACCAAACTTCACCTCCTCCATTGACAGAGGCAAAGAGAATGACTGGGGATTATGGGTAGGGGAGTGACACTTAAAGGGACATTATACACTCATTTTTTCTTTGCATAAATGTTTTGTAGATGATCTATTTATATAGCCCATAAAGTTTTTTTTTTAAAATAAATGTATAGTTTTGCTTATTTTTAAATAACATTGCTCTGATTTTCAGACTCCTAACCAAGCCCCAAAGTTTTATGTGAATACTGTCAGCTACCTTCTCCAGCTTGCTCCTGTTTGTGTAAAGGGTCTTTTCATATGCAAAAGAAGGGGGAGGGTCTTATTTGCCACTTGCAGTGGGCTTTACAGCTACCTTTTCAACAGAGCCAAACTGACAGCTTCTAAGTAAGTTTTTAAACAGTTTTATACTAGATTTTTATATCAGTATCTGTGCATCTTATTCTTTATAGTAGTGTCTATTACATGAAGTTATATGAAAATGAGTGCATACTGTCCCTTTAACAGCTTTGCTGTGGTGCTCTTTGCCTCCTCCTGCTGGCCAGGAGTTATATTCCCACTAGTAATTGATGACGTTGTGGACTCTCCATAGCTTAGGAAAGAAATAAAATTTAAAAAAAATAATAATAATTTACATCAGGGATGGCCAACTGGCAGCCATCTGCACCATATTTTTGGCCCCTGAGGAAAAAAAAAGAAGCAAAAAATAGAAAATGTGTGTCAGCTTTTGTGTCCCCTGGAAAAAGCGGAACTGGAGGCTTCTGGTGGGTGGGCAAAGAATTTTCTAGAGTGGAAAACAAAAGATAGAATGTATTCTATTATTATTCTTTATTTATTAAGCGCCAACAGATTCTGCAGTGCTGCCCATGGGTACAATGATAAAAGTACAATGGATAAACAATACAATAATATACAAAATTTTACAGACAAAGGGGGAATTGAGGGAGCTATTCCCGTGGAAACTTACAATCTAGATGGGTAGGAGGATGGGAAACAGGAGGTGGGGACTGCAAAGGTGAGAATGATATTAGTGAGGAGATAGATGAGGGCAACTGTAAGGTAAGTAAAGTTAATTTGTTAATGAGTTGGGCGATAAGCTTCCCTGAACAAAAACATAATTTATGCTTACCTGATAAATTTATTTCTCCTGTAGTGTATCCAGTCCACGGATCATCCATTACTTATGGGATATTCTCCTTCCCAACAGGAAGTTGCAAGAGGATCACCCACAGCAGAGCTGCTATATAGCTCCTCCTCTAACTGTCATATCCAGTCATTCGACCGAAAACAAACAGAGAAAGGAGAAACCATAGGGTGCAGTGGTGACTGTAGTTTAATTAAAATTTAGACCTGCCTTAAAAGGACAGGGCGGGCCGTGGACTGGATACACTACAAGAGAAATAAATTTATCAGGTAAGCATAAATTATGTTTTCTCTTGTTAAGTGTATCCAGTCCACGGATCATCCATTACTTATGGGATACCAATACCAAAGCTAAAGTACACGGATGATGGGAGGGACAAGGCAGGATTAAGCGGAAGGAACCACTGCCTGAAGAACCTTTCTCCCAAAAACAGCCTCCGAAGAAGCAAAAGTATCAAATTTGGAAAATTTGGAAAAAGTGTGAAGCGAAGACTAAGTCGCGGCCTTGCAAATCTGTTCAACAGAGGCATCATTTTTAAAGGCCCAGGTGGAAGCCACAGCTCTAGTGGAATGAGCTGTAATCCTTTCAGGGGGCTGCTGTCCAGCAGTCTCATAGGCTAGGCGTATTATGCTCCGAAGCCAAAAGGAAAAAGAGGTTGCCGAAGCTTTTTGACCTCTCCTCTGTCCAGAGTAAACGACAAACAGGGTAGATGTTTGACGAAAATCTTTAGTAGCTTGTAAGTAAAACTTCAAGGCACGGACTACGTCCAGATTATGTAAAAGACGTTCCTTCTTTGAAGAAGGATTAGGACACAATGATGGAACAACAATCTCTTGATTGATATTCTTGTTAGAAACCACCTTAGGTAAAAACCCAGGTTTGGTACGCAGGACTACCTTATCTGCATGAAAAATCAGATAAGGAGAATCACATTGTAAGGCAGATAGCTCAGAGACTCTCCGAGCCGAGGAAATAGCCATCAAAAACAGAACTTTCCAAGATAAAAGTTTAATATCAATGGAATGAAGGGGTTGAAACTGAACTCCTTGAAGAACTTTAAGAACCAAGTTTAAGCTCCACGGGGGAGCAACAGGTTTAAACACAGGCTTAATTCTAACCAAAGCCTGGCAAAATGCCTGGACGTCTGGAACCTCTGCCAGACGCTTGTGCAAAAGAATAGACAGAGAAGAAATCTGTCCCTTTAAGGAACTAGCTGATAATCCTTTGTCCAAGCCCTCTTGGAGAAAAGACAATATTCTAGGAATCCTAGCCTTACTCCATGAGTAATTCTTGGATTCACACCAATAAAGATATTTACTCCATATCTTGTGGTAGATTTTCCTGGTAACAGGCTTTCGTGCCTGTATTAAAGTATCAATGACTAACTCGGAGAAGCCACGCTTTGATAGAATCAAGCGTTCAATCTCCATGCAGTCAGTCTCAGAGAAAGTAGATTTGGATGATTGAAAGGACCTTGTATCAGAAGGTCCTGTCTTAGAGGCAGAGTCCATGGTGGAAAGGATGACATGTCCACTAGGTCTGCATACCAAGTCCTGCGTGGCCACGCAGGTGCTATCAGAATCACCGATGCTCTCTCCTGTTTGATTTTGGCAATCAGTCGAGGGAGCAGAGGAAACGGTGGAAACACATAAGCCAGGTTGAAGAACCAAGGTGCTGCTAGAGCATCTATCAGCGTCACTTCTGGGTCCCTGGACCTGGATCCGTAACAAGGAAGCTTGGCGTTCTGGCGAGACGCCATGAGATCCAACTCTGGTTTGCCCCAACGATGAATCAACTGAGCAAACACCTCCGGATGGAGTTCCCACTCGATGGAAAGTCTGACGACTTAGAAAATCAGCCTCCCAGTTCTCCACGCCTGGGATATGGATTGTTGACAGGTGGCAAGAGTGGTACTCTGCCCAGCGAATTATTTTTGAGACTTCTAACATCGCTAGGGAACTCCTGGTTCCCCCTTGATGGTTGATGTAAGCCACAGTCGTGATGTTGTCCGACTGAAATCTGTTGCTAACTGAGGCCAAGCCAGAAGAGCATTGAATATCGCTCTTAACTCTAGAATATTTATTGGAAGGAGTTTCTCCTCCTGAGTCCACAATCCCTGTGCCTTCAGGGAATTCCAGACTGCACCCCAACCTAGAAGGCTGGCATCTGTTGTTACAATTGTCCAATCTGGCCTGCAAAAGGTCATACCCTTGGACAGGTGTACCCAAGACAACCACCAGAGAAGAGAATCTCTGGTCTCTTGATCCAGATTTAGCAGAGGGGACAAAACTGTGTAATCCCCATTCCACTGACTCAGCATGCATAATTGCAGCGGTCTGAGATGAAGGCGCGCAAATGGCACTATGTCCATTGCCGCTACCATTAAGCCGATTACCTCCATACACTGAGCTACCGAAGGGTGCGGAATGGAGTGAAGAACACGGCAAGCATTTAGAAGTTTTGATAACCTGGACTCCGTCAGGTAAATTTTCATTTCTACAGAATCTATAAGAGTCCCTAAGAAGGAGACTCTTGTGAGTGGGGATAGAGAACTCTTTTCCTCGTTCACTTTCCACCCGTGCGACCTCAGAAATGCCAGAACTATCTCTGTATGAGACTTGGCAACTTGAAAGCTTGATGCCTGTATCAGGATGTCGTCTAGATACGGAGCCACCGCTATGCCTCGCGGTCTTAGAACCGCCAGAAGTGAGCCCAGAACCTTTGTAAAGATTCTCGGGGCTGTAGCCAACCCGAAGGGAAGAGCTACAAATTGGTAATGCCTGTCTAGAAAGGCAAACCTTAGAAACCGATGATGATCTTTGTGAATCGGTATGTGAAGGTAACCATCCTTTAAGTCCACTGTGGTCATGTACTGACCTTCTTGGATCATGGGTAGGATGGTCCGAATAGTTTCCATTTTGAAAGATGGAACTCTGAGGAATTTGTTTAAGATCTTTAGATCCAAAATTGGTCTGAAGGTTCCCTCTTTTTTGGGAACCACAAACAGATTCGAATAAAAACCCTGTCCTTGTTCCGTCCGCGGAACTGGATGGATCACTCCCATAACTAGGAGGTCTTGCACACAGCGTAGGAATGCCTCTTTCTTTATCTGATTTGCAGATAGCCTTGAAAGATGAAATCTCCCTTGTGGAGGGGAAGCTTTGAAGTCCAGAAGATATCCCTGAGATATGATCTCCAACGCCCAGGGATCCCGAACATCTCTTGCCCACACCTGGGCGAAGAGAGAAAGTCTGCCCCCTACTAGATCCGTCGCCGGATAGGGGGCCGTTCCTTCATGCTGTCTTAGAGGCAGCAGCAGGCTTTCTGGCCTGCTTGCCTTTGTTCCAGGACTGGTTAGGTTTCCAGGCCTGCTTAGATTGAGCAAAAGTTCCCTCTTGTTTTGAAGCGGAGGAAGTTGATGCTGCACCTGCCTTGAAATTTCGAAAGGCACGAAAATTAGACTGTTTGGCCTTTGCTTTGGCCCTGTCCTGAGGAAGGGTGTGACCCTTACCTCCAGTAATGTCAGCAATAATTTCCTTCAAACCAGGCCCGAATAAGGTCTGCCCCTTGAAAGGAATGTTGAGTAATTTAGACTTCGAAGTCACGTCAGCTGACCAGGATTTAAGCCATAGCGTCCTACGCGCTTGGATGGCGAATCCGGAATTCTTAGCCGTTAGTTTAGTTAAATGAACAATGGCATCAGAAACAAATGAGTTAGCTAGCTTAAGTGTTCTAAGCTTGTCAATAATTTCAGTCAATGGAGCTGTATGGATGGCCTCTTCCAGGGCCTCAAACCAGAATGCCGGCGTGGCCGTGACAGGCGCAATGCATGCAAGGGGCTGTAAAATAAAACCATGTTGAATAAACATTTTCTTAAGGTAACCCTCCAATTTTTTATCCATTGGATCTGAAAAAGCACAACTGTCCTCAACCGGGATAGTAGTACGCTTTGCTAAAGTAGAAACTGCTCCCTCCACCTTAGGGACCGTCTGCCATAAGTCCCGTGTAGTGGCGTCTATTGGAAACATTTTTCTAAATATAGGAGGTGGGGAAAAAGGCACACCCGGTCTATCCCACTCCTTGCTAATAATTTCTGTAAGCCTTTCAGGTATAGGAAAAACATCAGTACACACCGGTACCGCATAGTATTTATCCAGCCTACACAATTTCTCTGGTACTGCAACTGTGTTACAGTCATTCAGAGCAGCTAATACCTCCCCAAGCAACACACGGAGGTTCTCAAGCTTAAATTTAAAATTAGAAATCTCTGAATCAGGTTTCCCCGAATCAGAGATGTCACCCACAGACTGAAGCTCTCCGTCCTCATGATCTGCATATTGTGACGCAGTATCAGACATGGCCCTTACAGCATCTGCGCGCTCTGTATTTCTCCTAACCCCAGAGCAATCGCGCTTGCCTCTTAATTCAGGCAACCTGGATAATACCTCTGACAGGGTATTATTCATGATTGCAGCCATGTCCTGCAAGGTAATCGCTATGGGCATCCCTGATGTAATTGGCGCCATATTAGCGTGCATCCCCTGAGCGGGAGGCGAAGGGTCTGACACGTGGGGAGAGTTAGTCGGCATAACTTCCCCCTCTTCAGAATCTTCTGGTGATATTTCTTTTATAGTTAAAGACTGATCTTTACTGTTTAAGGGGAAATCAATACATTTAGTACACATTCTCCTATGGGGCTCCACCATGGCTTTCAAACATAATGAACAAGTAGTTTCCTCTGTGTCAGACATGTTTAAACAGACTAGCAATGAGACTAGCAAGCTTGGAAAACACTTTAAAACAAGTTTACAAGCAATATAAAAAACGTTACTGCACCTTTAAGAAACACAAATTTTGTCAAAATTTGAAATAAGTGAAAAAAGGCAGTTACACTAACGAAATTTTTACAGTGTATGTAACAAGTTAGCAGAGCATTGCACCCACTTGCAAATGGATGATTAACCCCTTAATACCCAAAATGGAATAATAAAAGACAAAAACGTTTTTTTTTTGTTTTTTTTTTCAGTCACAACAACTGCCACAGCTTTACTGTGGCTTTTTACCTCCCTCAAAAACGACTTTGAAGCCTTTTGAGCCCTCCAAAGATGTCCTGGATCATGCAGAGGGAAGCTGAATGTCTCTGTCAGTATTTTTAGCTGCACAGAAAAGCACTAAAACATAATTTATGCTTACCTGATAAATTTATTTCTCTTGTAGTGTATCCAGTCCACGGATCATCCATTACTTATGGAATATATTCTCCTTCCCAACAGGAAGCTGCAAGAGTCCACCCACAGCAAAGCTGCTATATAGCTCCTCCCCTAACTGCCATATTCAGTCATTCGACCGAAAACATGCAGAGAAAGGAAAAACCATAGGGTGCAGTGGTGACTGTAGTTCAAATGAAAAAATTACCTGCCTTAAAGTGACAGGGCGGGCCGTGGACTGGATACACTACAAGAGAAATAAATTTATCAGGTAAGCATAAATTATGTTTTCTCTTGTTAAGTGTATCCAGTCCACGGATCATCCATTACTTATGGAATACCAATACCAAAGCTAAAGTACACGGATGATGGGAGGGACAAGGCAGGTACTTAAACGGAAGTTACCACTGCCTGTAAAAAACCCTTTCTCCCAAAAATAGCCTCCGAAGAAGCAAGGTATCAAATTTGTTAAATTTGAAAAGTATGAAGCGCAGACCAAGACTCCGTCTTGTAAATCTGTTCAACAGAAGCCACATTTAAAAAAGGCCCAAGTGAAAACCACAGCTCTAGTAGAATGAGCTGTAATCCCTTCAGGAGGCTGCTGTCCAGCAGTCTCATAAGCTAAATGAATTATGCTTTTTAACCAAAAAGACAGAGAGGCTGCTGAAGTCTTTTGACCTCTCCTCTGTCCAGAATAGACAACAAACAAGGTGAACGTTTGATGAAAACTGTAGTAGCTTGTAAGTAAAACTTTAAAGCACAAACCACGTCCAATATTGTGTAATAGACGTTCCTTCTTTGAGGAAGGATTAGGATACAAGCATGGAACAACTATCTCTTGAGTGATGTACTTGTTAGATACCACCTTAGGAAAAAACCCAGGTTGGTACGCAGGACTACCTTATCCGTACGAAGGACCAGATAAGGAGAATCACATTGTAACACAGATAACTTGGAGACTCTACGAGTCGAGGAATTAGCTACCCAAAAGGAACTTTCCAAGATAAAGATTGATATCTATGGAACAAAAAAGGTTAAAACGGAACTTCTTGAAGAACCTTAAGAATCAGGTTTAAGCTCCATGGCGGAGCAACAGTTTTAAACACAGGCTTGGATCTAACCAAAGCCTGACCAAATGCCTGAACGTCTAGAATACCTGCCAGACGCTTGTGCAAAAAAATAGACAGAGTAAAAATCTGTCCCCTTTTAAGGAATTAGCTGACAACCCTTTTCTCAAAAACATCTTGGAGAAAAGATAATATCCTGGGAATCCAGACTTTACTCCATGAGTAACCCTTGGATTCATAACAATCAGATATTTACACCATATCTATGTTCAATTTTCCTAGAGACAGGCTTTCATGTCTGTATTAAGGTATCAATGACTGACTCGGAGAAGCCATGCTTTGATAACATCAAGCGTTCAGTCTCCAGGCAGTCCATCTCAGATTGATTCTATTTAGATGGTTGAAAGGACCCTGAGGTAGAGGGACCTGTCTCTGAAGCAGAGACCGTGATGGAAAGGATGACATGTCCACCAGATCTGCATACCAGG
This sequence comes from Bombina bombina, assembly GCF_027579735.1. Classification (NCBI taxonomy): domain Eukaryota; kingdom Metazoa; phylum Chordata; class Amphibia; order Anura; family Bombinatoridae; genus Bombina; species Bombina bombina. Next base: position 1,084,638,655 of record NC_069501.1, on the reverse strand, counting down.
TCCTGCGTGGCTACGCAGGCGCTGTCAAAAACACCAAAGCCCTCTCCTGCTTGGTCTTGACCTCCGGAGGAAATCCCACTCCCCCGGAAGAAAAGTCTGACGACTTAGAAAATCCACCTCCCAGTTCTCAACACCTGGGATATGGATAGCTGATAGACAAGAGTGAGTCTCTGTCCAGTGAATTATTGTAAGACTTCTAACATCGCTAGGGAACTTCTGTTCCCCCTTGATGGCTGATGTAAGCCACAGTCGTGTATATTGTCCGACTGAGTATGATGTACCTCAGAGTTGCTAACTGAGGCCAAGTCTGAAGAGCATGGAATATCACTCCCAGTTCCAGAATATTTATTAGAAGGAGGGTCTCCTCCTAAGTCCACTATCCCTGAGCCTTCAGGGAGTTCCAGACTGCATCCCAACCTAAAAGGCTGGCATCTATTGTAACAATTGTCCCATCTGACCTGCGGAAGGTCATACCCTTGGACAGATGGACCCGACATAGTCACCAGAGAAGAGAATCTCTGGTGTCTTGGTCCAGGTTTAACAGGGGGACAAATCTGTGTAATCCCCGTTCCTCTGACTGAGCATGCATAGTTGCAGCGGTCTGAAATGTAGACGTGCAAACGGTACTATGTCCCTTGCCGCTACCATTAAGCCGATTTCATTCATGTACTGAGCCACCGAAGGGCGCGGATGGGATGAAAAAAAAAACACGGCAGAAATTTAGAAACTTTGACAACCTGGACTCCGTCAGGTAAATTTTCATTTCTACAGAATCTATCAGAGTCCCTAGGAGGGAAACCCTTGAGATTGGGGATAGAGAACTCTTTCCTTGTTCACTTTCCACCCATGTGATCTCAGAAATGCCAGTACTACGTCCGTATGAGACTGGGCAATTTGGATGTTTGACGCCTGTATCAGGATGTCGTCTAAATAAGGGACCACTTCTATGCCCCGCGGTCTAAGGACCGCCAAAGCGACCCCAGAACCTCCATAAAGATTCTTGGGGCTGTAGATATCCCAAAGGAAAGAGCTACAAACTGGTAATGCCTGTCTAGAAAGGCAAACCTGAAAAACGATGGTGATCTTTATGCATCACAATGTGAGGATAAGCATCCTTCAAATCCATTGTAGTCCTCTATTGACTCTCCTGGATCATAGTTAAGATGGTACGAATAGTTTCCATCTTAAATGACGGAATTCTGAGGAATTTGTTTAAGATCTTTAGATCCAAAATAGGTCTGAAGGTTCCCTTCTCCTTGGGAACCACAAACAGATTTGAGTAAAAACTCTGTCCCTGTTCCTCTCTTGGAACTGGATGGATCTCGTACACAATGTAAGAATGCCTCCTTCTTTATCTGGTTTGCAGATAATTGTGAAAGGCGAAATCTCCCCTTTTTTGGGGGGGGAATCTTTGAAATCCAGAAGATATCTCTGGGATATAAATTCCAATGCCTAGGGATCCTGGGCATCTCTTGCCCACGCCTGGGCAAAGAATGAAAGTCTACCCCCTATAGGATCCGTTACCGGATAGGGGTCCGTTCCTTCATGCTGCCTTAGAGGCAGCAGCAGGCTCCTTGGCCTGCTTATCTTTGTTCCAGGTCCGATTGTCTCCAGACCGCCTTGGACTGAGCAAAAATTCCCTCTTGTTTTGCCTTAGAGGAAGAGGATGCCACACCTGCCCTGAAGTTTTTAAAAGGTACGAAAAACAGAATTTATGTTTACCTGATAAATTTCTTTCTCCAACGGTGTGTCCGGTCCACGGCGTCATCCTTACTTGTGGGATATTCTCTTCCCCAACAGGAAATGGCAAAGAGCCCAGCAAAGCTGGTCACATGATCCCTCCTAGGCTCCGCCTACCCCAGTCATTCGACCGACGTTAAGGAGGAATATTTGCATAGGAGAAACCATATGGTACCGTGGTGACTGTAGTTAAAGAAAATAAATTATCAGACCTGATTAAAAAACCAGGGCGGGCCGTGGACCGGACACACCGTTGGAGAAAGAAATTTATCAGGTAAACATAAATTCTGTTTTCTCCAACATAGGTGTGTCCGGCCCACGGCGTCATCCTTACTTGTGGGAACCAATACCAAAGCTTTAGGACACGGATGAAGGGAGGGAGCAAATCAGGTCACCTAAATGGAAGGCACCACGGCTTGCAAAACCTTTCTCCCAAAAATAGCCTCAGAAGAAGCAAAAGTAACAAACTTGTAAAATTTGGTAAAAGTGTGCAGTGAAGACCAAGTCGCTGCCCTACATATCTGATCAACAGAAGCCTCGTTCTTGAAGGCCCATGTGGAAGCCACAGCCCTAGTGGAATGAGCTGTGATTCTTTCGGGAGGCTGCCGTCCGGCAGTCTCGTAAGCCAATCTGATGATGCTTTTAATCCAAAAAGAGAGAGAGGTAGAAGTTGCTTTTTGACCTCTCCTTTTACCTGAATAAACAACAAACAAGGAAGATGTTTGTCTAAAATCCTTTGTAGCATCTAAATAGAATTTTAGAGCGCGAACAACATCCAAATTGTGCAACAAACGTTCCTTCTTTGAAACTGGTTTTGGACACAGAGAAGGTACGATAATCTCCTGGTTAATGTTTTTGTTAGAAACAACTTTTGGAAGAAAACCAGGTTTAGTACGTAAAACCACCTTATCTGCATGGAACACCAGATAAGGAGGAGAACACTGCAGAGCAGATAATTCTGAGACTCTTCTAGCAGAAGAAATCGCAACTAAAAACAAAACTTTCCAAGATAATAACTTAATATCAACGGAATGTAAGGGTTCAAACGGAACCCCCTGAAGAACTGAAAGAACTAAATTGAGACTCCAAGGAGGAGTCAAAGGTTTGTAAACAGGCTTGATTCTAACCAGAGCCTGAACAAAGGCTTGAACATCTGGCACAGCTGCCAGCTTTTTGTGAAGTAATACCGACAAGGCAGAAATCTGTCCCTTCAGGGAACTTGCAGATAATCCTTTTTCCAATCCTTCTTGAAGGAAGGATAGAATCCTAGGAATCTTAACCTTGTCCCAAGGGAATCCTTTAGATTCACACCAACAGATATATTTTTTCCAAATTTTGTGGTAAATCTTTCTAGTTACAGGCTTTCTGGCCTGAACAAGAGTATCGATAACAGAATCTGAGAATCCTCGCTTCGATAAAATCAAGCGTTCAATCTCCAAGCAGTCAGCTGGAGTGAAACCAGATTCGGATGTTCGAACGGACCCTGAACAAGAAGGTCTCGTCTCAAAGGTAGCTTCCAAGGTGGAGCCGATGACATATTCACCAGATCTGCATACCAAGTCCTGCGTGGCCACGCAGGAGCTATCAAGATCACCGACGCCCTCTCCTGATTGATCCTGGCTACCAGCCTGGGGATGAGAGGAAATGGCGGGAACACATAAGCTAGTTTGAAGGTCCAAGGTGCTACTAGTGCATCCACTAGAGCCGCCTTGGGATCCCTGGATCTGGCCCCGTAGCAAGGAACTTTGAAGTTCTGACGAGAGGCCATCAGATCCATGTCTGGAATGCCCCACAGGTGAGTGACTTGGGCAAAGATTTCCGGATGGAGTTCCCACTCCCCCGGATGCAATGTCTGACGACTCAGAAAATCCGCTTCCCAATTTTCCACTCCTGGGATGTGGATAGCAGACAGGTGGCAGGAGTGAGACTCCGCCCATAGAATGATTTTGGTCACTTCTTCCATCGCTAGGGAACTCCTTGTTCCCCCCTGATGGTTGATGTACGCAACAGTTGTCATGTTGTCTGATTGAAACCGTATGAACTTGGTCCTCGCTAGCCGAGGCCAGGCCTTGAGAGCATTGAATATCGCTCTCAGTTCCAGAATATTTATCGGTAGAAGAGATTCTTCCCGAGACCAAAGACCCTGAGCTTTCAGGGATCCCCAGACCGCGCCCCAGCCCATCAGACTGGCGTCGGTCGTGACAATGACCCACTCTGGTCTGCGGAACGTCATCCCTTGAGACAGATTGTCCAGGGACAGCCACCAACGGAGTGAGTCTCTGGTCCTCTGATTTACTTGTATCTTCGGAGACAAGTCTGTATAGTCCCCATTCCACTGACTGAGCATGCACAGTTGTAATGGTCTTAGATGAATGCGCGCAAAAGGAACTATGTCCATTGCCGCCACCATCAACCCGATCACTTCCATGCACTGAGCTATGGAAGGAAGAGGAACGGAATGAAGTATCCGACAAGAGTCTAGAAGTTTTGTTTTTCTGGCCTCTGTTAGAAAGATCCTCATTTCTAAGGAGTCTATAATTGTTCCCAAGAAGGGAACCCTTGTTGACGGGGATAGAGAACTCTTTTCCACGTTCACTTTCCAGCCGTGAGATCTGAGAAAGGCCAGGACAATGTCCGTGTGAGCCTTTGCCTGAGGAAGGGACGACGCTTGAATCAGAATGTCGTCCAGGTAAGGTACTACTGCAATGCCCCTTGGTCTTAGCACCGCTAGAAGGGACCCTAGTACCTTTGTGAAAATCCTTGGAGCAGTGGCTAATCCGAAAGGAAGCGCCACGAACTGGTAATGTTTGTCCAGGAATGCGAACCTTAGGAACCGATGATGTTCCTTGTGGATAGGAATATGTAGATACGCATCCTTTAAATCCACCGTGGTCATGAATTGACCCTCCTGGATGGAAGGAAGAATAGTTCGAATGGTTTCCATCTTGAAAGATGGAACCTTGAGAAACTTGTTTAAGATCTTGAGATCTAAGATTGGTCTGAACGTTCCCTCTTTTTTGGGAACTATGAACAGATTGGAGTAGAACCCCATCCCTAGTTCTCTTAGTGGAACAGGATGAATCACTCCCATTTTTAACAGGTCTTCTACACAATGTAAGAACGCCTGTCTTTTTATGTGGTCTGAAGACAACTGAGACCTGTGGAACCTCCCCCTTGGGGGAAGTCCCTTGAATTCCAGAAGATAACCCTGGGAGACTATTTCTAGCGCCCAAGGATCCAGAACATCTCTTGCCCAAGCCTGAGCGAAGAGAGAGAGTCTGCCCCCCACCAGATCCGGTCCCGGATCGGGGGCCAATATTTCATGCTGTCTTGGTAGCAGTGGCAGGTTTCTTGGCCTGCTTTCCCTTGTTCCAGCCTTGCATTGGTCTCCAAGCTGGCTTGGCTTGAGAAGTATTACCCTCTTGCTTAGAGGACGTAGCACTTTGGGCTGGTCCGTTTTTACGAAAGGGACGAAAATTAGGTCTATTTTTCGCCTTGAAAGGCCGATCCTGAGGAAGGGCGTGGCCCTTACCCCCAGTGATATCCGAGATAATCTCTTTCAAGTCAGGGCCAAACAGCGTTTTCCCCTTGAAAGGAATGTTTAGTAGCTTGTTCTTGGAAGACGCATCAGCCGACCAAGATTTCAACCAAAGCGCTCTGCGCGCCACAATAGCAAACCCAGAATTCTTAGCCGCTAACCTAGCCAATTGCAAAGTGGCGTCTAGGGTGAAAGAATTAGCCAATTTGAGAGCATTGATTCTGTCCATAATCTCCTCATAAGGAGGAGAATCACTATCGAGCGCCTTTATCAGCTCATCAAACCAGAAACATGCGGCTGTAGTGACAGGGACAATGCATGAAATTGGTTGTAGAAGGTAACCCTGCTGAACAAACATCTTTTTAAGCAAACCTTCTAATTTTTTATCCATAGGATCTTTGAAAGCACAACTATCCTCTATGGGTATAGTGGTGCGTTTGTTTAAAGTAGAAACCGCTCCCTCGACCTTGGGGACTGTCTGCCATAAGTCCTTTCTGGGGTCGACCATAGGAAACAATTTTTTAAATATGGGGGGAGGGACGAAAGGAATACCGGGCCTTTCCCATTCTTTATTAACAATGTCCGCCACCCGCTTGGGTATAGGAAAAGCTTCTGGGAGCTCCGGCACCTCTAGGAACTTGTCCATTTTACATAGTTTCTCTGGGATGACCAACTTTTCACAATCATCCAGAGTGGATAATACCTCCTTAAGCAGAATGCGGAGATGTTCCAACTTAAATTTAAATGCAATTACATCAGGTTCAGCCTGTTGAGAAATGTTCCCTGAATCAGTAATTTCTCCCTCAGACAAAACCTCCCTGGCCCCCTCAGATTGGGTTAGGGGCCCTTCAGAGATATTAATATCAGCGTCGTCATGCTCTTCAGTAACTAAAACAGAGCAGCCACGCTTACGCTGACAAGGGTTCATTTTGGCTAAAATGTTTTTGACAGAATTATCCATTACAGCCGTTAATTGTTGCATAGTAAGGAGTATTGGCGCGCTAGATGTACTAGGGGCCTCCTGAGTGGGCAAGACTCGTGTAGACGAAGGAGGGAATGATGCAGTACCATGCTTACTCCCCTCACTTGAGGAATCATCTTGGGCATCATTGTCATTATCACATAAATCACATTTATTTAAATGAACAGGAATTCTGGCTTCCCCACATTCAGAACACAGTCTATCTGGTAGTTCAGACATGTTAAACAGGCATAAACTTGATAATAAAGTACAAAAAACGTTTTAAAATAAAACCGTTACTGTCACTTTAAATTTTAAACTGAACACACTTTATTACTGCAATTGCGAAAAAACATGAAGGAATTGTACAAAATTCACCAAATTTTCACCACAGTGTCTTAAAGCCTTAAAAGTATTGCACACCAAATTTGGAAGCTTTAACCCTTAAAATAACGGAACCGGAGCCGTTTTAACACTTTAACCCCTTTACAGTCCCTGGTATCTGCTTTGCTGAGACCCAACCAAACCCAAAGGGGAATACGATACCAAATGACGCCTTCAGAAAGTCTTTTCTAAGTATCAGAGCTCCTCTCACATGCGACTGCATGCCATGCCTCTCAAAAACAAGTGCGCCACACCGGCGCGAAAATGAGGCTATGCTTATGCTTTGGGAAAGCCCCAGAGAAATAAGGTGTCTAATACAGTGCCTGCCGATATTATAATATCAATATACCCAGATAAAATGATTCCTCAAAGCTAAATATGTTTTAAAACTGAATCGATTTAGCCCAGAAAAGTCTACAATCTTAATAAGCCCTTGTGAAGCCCTTATTTACCATCGTAATAAACATGGCTTACCGGATCCCATAGGGAAAAATGACAGCTTCCAGCATTACATCGTCTTGTTAGAATGTGTCATACCTCAAGCAGCAAGAGACTGCACACTGTTCCCCCAACTGAAGTTAATTGCTCTCAACAGTCCTGTGTGGAACAGCCATGGATTTTAGTTACGGTGCTAAAATCATTTTCCTCATACAAACAGAAATCTTCATCTCTTTTCTGTTTCTGAGTAAATAGTACATACCAGCACTATTTTAAAATAACAAACTCTTGATTGAATAATAAAAACTACAGTTAAACACTAAAAAACTCTAAGCCATCTCCGTGGAGATGTTGCCTGTACAACGGCAAAGAGAATGACTGGGGTAGGCGGAGCCTAGGAGGGATCATGTGACCAGCTTTGCTGGGCTCTTTGCCATTTCCTGTTGGGGAAGAGAATATCCCACAAGTAAGGATGACGCCGTGGACCGGACACACCTATGTTGGAGAAATTAGATTTTTTTTTTTTTTGCCCTTGATTTAGACCTATCCTGAGGAAGGGCATGACCTTTTCCTCCAGTGATATAAGCAATAATCTCCTTCAAACCAGGCCCGAATAGGGTCTGCCCCTTGAAGGGAAGTTAAGTAGCTTATTTATTAAAGTCACGACAGCTGACCATGATATAAGCCATAGCGCTCTGCGCGCCAGTATAGTAAAAAACAGAATTCTTAGCCGTTAGTCTAGTCAAATGAACAAGGCATCAGAAAACAAAGGAATTGGCTAGCATAAGCTTGTCAAATATATTCATCCAATGGAGTCGCTTAACTGTAAAGCCTCATCAAGAGACTCAACCCAGAACGCCGCAGCAGCAGTGACAGAAGCAATGTATGCAAGGGGCTGCAGGATAAAACCCTGTTGAATAAACATTTTTTATCCATTGGATCTAAAAAGCACAACTGTCCTCGTCAGAGGTAGTGGTACGCTTAGCTAGAGTAGAAACTCTTCTCTCCACCTTAGGAACTGCCTGCCAGAAGTCCCGTGTGGTGGAAACTATTAGAAAACATTCTTCTAAAAAATAGGAGGGGAAGAGAACGGCACACCTGGTCTATCCCATTCCTTATTAAAAAAATTTTTAGTAAACCTCTTTAGGTATTGGAAAAACATCAGTACACACCGGCACTGCATATTATTTATCCAGTCTACACAATTTCTCTGGCCCTGCGATTGTACACATTCATTCAGAGCAGCCAAAGCCTCCCTGAGCAACAAGTGGAGGTTCTCAAGCATAAATTTTAAATGTAGAAATATCAGAATCAGGTTAAATCATCTTCCCTGAGTCAAAAAAAAAAAATAATCACCCACAGACTAAGCATATTGTGAGGTAGTATCATACATGGTTCTTAAAGCGTCTGTATGCTCTGTATCTACCCCCAGAGCTAACTGCTTTCCTTTAATTTCAGGTAGTCTGACTAATACTGCTGCCAGAATATTATTCACCACCTTTGCCATGTCTTGTAAAATAAACGCTATGGGCGCCCTTGATGTACTTGGCGCCATTTGAGCGTGAGTCCCTGAAGCGGGAGTCGAAGGGTCTGACACGTGGGGAGAGTTAGTCGGCATAACTTTCCCCTCGACAGAATCCCCTGGAAAAGAAACGCTATGGGTGCCCTTGATGTACTTGGCGCCATTTGAGTGTGAGTCCCTAAAGCGGGAGTCAAAAGGTCTGACACGTGGGGAGAGTTAGTCGGCATAACTACCCCCACGACAGAATCCTCTGGTGATAATGTTTTTAAAGACAAAAAATGATCTTTATTGTTTAACATGAAATCAGTACATCTGGTACACATTCTAAGATGGGGTTCCACCATGGCTTTAAAACATAATGAACACAGAGCTTCCTCTATGTCAGACATGTTAGAACAGACTAATAATGAGACTAGTAAGCTTGGAAAACACTTTAAATCAAGTTAACAAGCAAATATATAAAACGTTACTGTGCCTTTAAGAGAAACAAATTTTGCCAAAATTTGAAATAACAGTGAAAAAAGGCAGTTAAACTAACAAAATGTTTACAGTGTATGTAACAAGTTAGCAGAGCATTGCACCCACTTGCAAATGGATGATTAACCCCTTAATACAAAAAACAGATTAACAAAACGAAAAATATGTTTTAAACAGTCATAACAGCTCCTACTTTTGAAGCCCTTTTGAGCCCTTCAGAGATGTCCTATAGCATGCAGGGGACTGCTGAGGGAAGCTGAATGTCACTGTTTGTAATTTTAACTGCACCAACTGTAACTTTTATACTATAACAGTGGAAAGCCTCAGGAAACTGTTTCTATGCAAAATTTAAGCCAGCCATGTGGAAAAAACTTAGGCCCCAATAAGTTTTATCACCAAACATATGTTAAAAAAACGATTAAACATGCCAGCAAACGTTTTAAAACACATTTTTACAAGAGTATGTATCTCTATTAATAAGCCTGATACCAGTCGCTATCGCTGCATTTAAGGCTTTACTTACATTACTTCGGTATCAGCAGTATTTTCTTAGTCAATTCCATTCCTAGAAAAATATTTTACTGCACATACCTTATCTGCAGGAAAACCTGCACGCCATTCCCCCTCTGAAGTACCTCACTCCTCAGAATGTGTGAGAACAGCAAATGGATCTTAGTTACGTCTGCTAAGATCATAGAAAAACGCAGGCAGATTCTTCTTCCAAATACTGCCTGAGATAAACAGCACACTCCGGTGCCATTTAAAAATAACAAACTTTTGATTGAAGAATAAACTAAGTAGAAAGCACCACAGACTCTCACAACCTCCTATCTATGTTGAGGCTTGCAAGAGAATGACTGAATATGGCAGTTAGGGGAGGAGCTATATAGCAGCTTTGCTGTGGGTGGACTCTTGCAGCTTCCTGTTGGGAAGGAGAATATATTCCATAAGTAATGGATGATCCGTGGACTGGATACACTTAACAAGAGAAAAAAGGCCCCTCCCACTCATATTACAACAGTGGAAAGCCTAAGGAAACTGTTACTAGGCAAAATTCAAGCCAGCCATGTGGAAAAAAACTAGGCCCCAATAAGTTTTATCACCAAATACATATAAAAACGATTAAACATGCCAGCAAACGTTTTATATTACATTTTTATAAGAGTATGCATCTCTATTAATAAGCCTGATACCAGTAGCTATCACTGCATTTAAGGCTTTACTTACATTAGTTCGGTATCAGCAGTATTTTCTAGCAAATTCCATCCCTAGAAAAATATTAACTTCACATACCTTATTGCAGGAAAACCTGCACGCCATTCCCTCTCTGAAGTTACCTCACTCCTCAGAATATGTGAGAACAGCCATGGATCTTAGTTACTTCTGCTAAGATCATAGAAAACGCAGGCAGATTCTTCTTCTAAATACTGCCTGAGATAAACAGTACACTCCGGCACCATTTAAAAATAACAAACTTTTGATTAAAGAATAAACTAAGTATAAAACACCACACTCCTCTTACGACCTCCATCTTGGTTGAGGTTTGCAAGAGAATGACTGGATATGACAGTTAGGGGAGGAGCTATATAGCAGCTCTGCTGTGGGTGATCCTCTTGCAACTTCCTGTTGGGAAGGAGAATATCCCATAAGTAATGGATGATCCATGGACTGGATACACTTAACAAGAGAAAAGGTATTTAGGGAAGATTTAAAGAAGGAGAGGTTAGGGGAAAGTCTGACAGCTCGAGGAAGTGCGTTCCAAAGGCTTGGTGCTGCACGAGAGAAGTCCTGTAGTCTAGCATGAGAGGAGGTGATGGTAGGGTGGGGCAGCATTGGTGAGGGCTTTGTAGATCAGGGTCAGAATTTTTAATTTAATTCTGCTGTGAATGGGGAGCTAGTGAAGGGACTCACAGAGAGGTGCAGCAGAAACAGAGCGTCGAGAAAGGTGGATTAGTCTTGCAGATGCATTTAGGATGGATTGAAGGGGCGAGAGGCGGGAGAGAGGGAGGCCAGATAGTAAGTTATTACAGTAGTCAAGTCTGGAAATTACCAGGGAGTGGATTAGCTGTTTAGTAGTTTCAGCACTCAGAAATGGACAAACTTTGGAGATATTCAGTAGGTGGTTGCGGCAGGATTGAGAGCAAATGGATGTGGGGAATGAAAGACAGATTTGAGTCAAGTGCAACTACGAGGCAGCAGACTTGAGAAAAGAAAAGGGAGGGGATAAGCGCTGTGGGTTAATGGAGATGAGATTGTTGGTATTGCGTGACCTAGAGTTTTTGCAGTGGGAGACAGAGCAAGAGTGAAAAAGTGTGGTGATTGCTGCAGGGCCAGGGTTAGGAGAGACGTCACCAGCAGTAGTAGCAGTGAGAGTGACAGAAGGTGAGAGTGAGATTTATAGGAGCGCGTATGACTAGACACAGGAGAGTTAGAGTTGGTATGCTACAACTATACCTAAAATCTGGCCCTGGGATACGTGACATTTTAGGAGATATTATTAGTGTGCTTAATAGACAAATATATATGCGGCCCTTCACCGATTCAGATGATGCATTCAAATGGGAAAGTCAATTTTCACTTAGACCCCTAGACAGAAAGCACAATATATAATACCACAGTGACATCTAGTGGGCATAAACATCAAATACATCAACAAACAATAACCAGCAACAAAAGAACCAATACAAATTAAAAGACTGCATTCAGCTACACCCACTAGGCAGTACCTAGAATAACTAGAAAACTAGCATATCAATCTCCCTGTAAATGATTGGTCAGAAAGAAAAAACATGTAAGCATGGGTTGAACTAGCACAATTATGTCATTTAAGCAGATGGATTTTTATCAAACAATTTCATAATTATAATTGGAAATGTTAATGTAATACTCTTTCAAATTTGAAACCGGGCTGGCAAACAAAAACCTTGTTTAAATAACAATGACATAAAAGAGAAACAAAGATAATGCCCCAAAGTGTTTTTTTGCAAGCAACAATGCAATATTAAAATGCTTCAACTATGTGTTTAACCCCCTGCAAAGAGGTAAAAGGGTCACAGAAGTCAAACAAATTGTTATGATTCAGACAGAGCATGTAACTTTAAGAGATTTTTCAATTTACTTCTATTATCAAAGTAATTTCATTGTCTTTATATCCTATGTTGAAAATCAAAACTAGTGTAGGTTCAGGAGCTGCAATGCACTACTCGTAGCTAGCTGGTGATTGGAAGGTATAAACATCTCATCACTGGCTCACCAAATATGTTCAGTTAACTATCAGCAGTGAGCTGCTGCTCTTGAGCTGCCTTTAACTATGTGTTTAACCACTTTGTAGGGATCAAACAGTTATATGCAAAAAATAGTGCAACAATAAAATGTTCTAACATAATAGAGCAGTTTGCTTTTTTTTTTACACTTTTTGTTACACTTTAACTATGTGTTTAAATGGACATCAAACAGGTAGAAAAGTCAAAGTTAAACTGAGCATGGGTGCATTTAAATTTTAAAATAAAAACATTTTGCAATAACCTTTCACAAGCAAAAATGCATCCTGCTTTTCAGCGCCATACGTATATATGTGTGAGTGCCTGTGCACCACACCTTCTCAGAGAGTCAACAGGGGCTTGTATAACATAAATGAAGTCTTCACTGATATATACATGCCATTTACACCATCACCAGTTCTCTGAGCAGACATGGGGGCCCCTTATGCCGATGTTTCCGGGCGAGCGTTGTGGCTCGCTGGAAACAGCGGTTATGAAGCAGCAGTCTTAAGACCGCTGTTCCTTAACTAGTCCACTGCCTATGAGGCTGCGGACATCAATCCATCCGATCTTATCCGATTGGGTTGATGACACACCCTATGAAGTGCAATAGGGGAATGGTTAAGGTGTATGCACTGTTATTCATAGAAATGTAAAGAGTCTTAATTGTTAAAGGTAACTTATAAATAAGTCATTGTAAGGCCACTGCAAAAGTTAGGCTGTTTGTAGAGATAGAAATGTTTTTTGTGGCCCCAAAAGTAAAACTAGTGGGCAGAAAATAGGATACCTGGATTACATGGCTTATCTGTTCACATTAACACTGGATACAGCATCCGAATCTGAGGAAGCATTTCACCAAGAGACTGAAAAGTGGCGAGTCAGTCAATTTATTCTACATACGGATGTCTGGGAGTGGTCCCTTGTGAATAATAATATTGTGGGGGTTGTTTTGGGGAACACCGTCACATTTCTATCTCTACAAACAGCCTAACTTTTGCAGTGGCCTTACAAGGACTTATTTATAAGTTACCTTTAACAATTAAGACTCTTTACATTTCTATGAATAACAGTGCATACACCTTAACCATTCCCCTATTGCACTTCATAAGTAAGCATTTTTGCTAAGAGCTGTGGCCTAGCTCAAGGTATATGCACTGGTTTAGAGCCAACCTCCGCAGTTATACATAAATATACAGGGAGTGCAGAATTATTAGGCAAGTTGTATTTTTGAGGATTAATTTTATTATTGAACAACAACCATGTTCTCAATGAACCCAAAAAACTCATTAATATCAAAGCTGAATAGTTTTGGAAGTAGTTTTTAGTTTGTTTTTAGTTATAGCTATTTTAGGGGGATATCTGTGTGTGCAGGTGACTATTACTGTGCATAATTATTAGGCAACTTAACAAAAAACAAATATATACCCATTTCAATTATTTATTTTTACCAATGAAACCAATATAACATCTCAACATTCACAAATATACATTTCTGACATTCAAAAACAAAACAAAAACAAATCAGTGACCAATATAGCCACCTTTCTTTGCAAGGACACTCAAAAGCCTGCCATCCATGGAATCTGTCAGTGTTTTGATCTGTTCACCATCAACATTGCGTGCAGCAGCAACCACAGCCTCCCAGACACTGTTCAGAGAGGTGTACTGTTTTCCCTCCTTGTAAATCTCACATTTGATGATGGACCACAGGTTCTCAATGGGGTTCAGATCAGGTGAACAAGGAGGCCATGTCATTAGATTTTCTTCTTTTATACCCTTTCTTGCCAGCCACGCTGTGGAGTACTTGGACGCGTGTGATGGAGCATTGTCCTGCATGAAAATCATGTTTTTCTTGAAGGATGCAGACTTCTTCCTGTACCACTGCTTGAAGAAGGTGTCTTCCAGAAACTGGCAGTAGGACTGGGAGTTGAGCTTGACTCCATCCTCAACCCGAAAAGGCCCCACAAGCTCACCTTTGATGATACCAGCCCAAACCAGTACTCCACCTCCACCTTGCTGGCGTCTGAGTCGGACTGGAGCTCTCTGCCCTTTACCAATCCAGCCACGGGACCATCCATCTGGCCCATCAAGACTCACTCTCATTTCATCAGTCCATAAAACCTTAGAAAAATCAGTCTTGAGATATTTCTTGGCCCAGTCTTGACGTTTCAGCTTGTGTGTCTTGTTCAGTGGTGGTCGTCTTTCAGCCTTTCTTACCTTGGCCATGTCTCTGAGTATTGCACACCTTGTGCTTTTGGGCACTCCAGTGATGTTGCAGCTCTGAAATATGGCCAAACTGGTGGCAAGTGGCATCTTGGCAGCTGCACGCTTGACTTTTCTCAGTTCATGGGCAGTTATTTTGCTCCTTGGTTTTTCCACACGCTTCTTGCGACCCTGTTGACTATTTTGAATGAAACGCTTGATTGTTCGATGATCACGCTTCAGAAGCTTTGCAATTTTAAGAGTGCTGCATCCCTCTGCAAGATATCTCACTATTTTTGACTTTTCTGAGCCTGTCAAGTCCTTCTTTTCACCCATTTTGCCAAAGGAAAGGAAGTTGCCTAATAATTATGCACACCTGATATAGGGTGTTGATGTCATTAGACCACACCCCTTCTCATTACAGAGATGCACATCACCTAATATGCTTAATTGGTAGTAGGCTTTCGAGCCTATACAGTTTGGAGTAAGACAACATGCATAAAGAGGATGATTTGGTCAAAATACTCATTTGCCTAATAATTCTGCACTCCCTGTATAAAAATATGCAGGGTGAGAGCAATACTATAAATACACCAGTTTTATTTTCCCTAAGGACAGCCAAAGAGAGAGAGGCGGCAGCTTGGGATTGCAACCAAATTTTCTCCCTCAATAAAACCAATTACAGCTTGATAGCTCTTTTTGAAGAAGTAGAGAACCTTCTACTGAGAGAGGACCAATTAAAATGGGATGTCAATACACTTAACAAATATTTGGAGTTAGGCCTTATACCCAGGGGCCTCAGACTAAATAAGTTCCCAACCTTTGTTACGGATGATAACTCCTTTATTGAACAGTGGAATAATAATCTTACACAATGCTCACTTAAATTGATGAAATTAATCTGTGAATTTAAGTTGAAAGCAATTGATGATCTAGCTGTAAAAATAAAGGAACTACAGGATGAACTAAATAAAAGAAGTGAAGAACCCAGCTTTCTAAAATTTGATGCCACCCTATAGAGTGTGTTGGCAGAAGCAAAAACATTGCTATTGGAGACCAAACGTACAAAATACTTAAGGGACTTACAGGATTACAATTTGAACAGAGTTTACATATGGAATAGGAGGGATCTTTTTGCCCTAAGGAAGGAACAGAACAAATCAGTCCCTTATTACAACAGAAGGAGAGGAGGAAACAGATCCAGAGGCAATAGAGGTAGACGTGTAAACTTCCAGGAGAGTGAAGGAGAATCCTGGGACGAAGGTTCGTCCTCAGGAGGAGAGGAACTGGGGGCATACGAAACCACAGTGAGACCAAAGGAGGGACCAAACAGATTACCCCCAATCCTGAAGAATAGAGACTTTAAAACAGCATCCACCTCTTCACACTATAGAGAGGAGCCCCCTCAAGCAGGAGGGGCACGAAGATATTTAGGAGAAACTGAAAAATCCCAGCAGGAACAGGTTTTTCAGGTACCCCCAAAAGCACTAGAAGGGGGGGGGGAGAGGAAACGTAGAACAACAGCAACAACCGAGAGAGCAGAGACGATACCCCCAAAGGAGAGGCCAAAGGAGGGGAAACTACAGGGATTGAATGTTTTAAACCTATCTAGTTATGTTCTAAATAAATCTGAAATTGAAGTGCTGAGTTTAGGTTTAACATTTGTTCCGTCTGCAGATTTCAATCTGTTCAGAACTCTTTTGGACGTTAACAAAATGATTCGGAATTTAACGTTGAGAAAATTCTTCAAGACCCAGGACCAACGTCAATTTAATGAGAATCCAAGTTCTGTTGATGGATCTGATCTTGAACATCACGTTATTACTGATCTGAATTTTCAAGAATGATGTGATGTAAGGACTCTGGAATCTCTCCAAGGAGAGGAAGCAATGGAAGAAAGTAGGCGGGTGACAACTCCACTACTAAAGAACAAATCTTTGTTCTATCCCATTCAAAGTAGGGGTCCTCTATTGGAGAAATTCCAGAAACGGGTTGAAAGTGATTTAATTAAACTTCAATATGTTACACAAAGGGGCAAAAAGTCTAATGTCACACGAAAACAAAAAATAGCCTTAGATGGTCTAAGAAACAACAACAATTTAGTAATTAGATCAGCGGACAAGGGCGGAGCAATTGTGGTCCTTGATAAAGAGGATTTCATTCAGGAGGCGTTAAGACAGTTGAGAATAGAACAGGATTATGAGGTGTTGTCACATGACCCAACACGCCAATTCCAGAGACAGTTGGTCTCCCTGGTGGATGATGGGGTAGAGATGGGCTATATTGACAAAGAAACTAAGGATTATCTTCTGGTACAAAACCCAGCCATTCCTGTGTTTAATCATCTACCTAAAATTCACAAGTCTGTAGAAAATGTCCAAGGGAGACCAATTGTTAGTGGAATTGGCTCCCTACTGGAACACCTGTCAGAATGGTTGGATGGCATTCTGCAACCCTTGGTGAGTACCCTTTGGAGTCACCTGTCTGATACCAAGCATGTATTGAATTTACTTTCTGGAATGATATGGCAGAGTAACTTCAAATGGTTGACAGTGGATGTAAGATCCCTGTATTCAACCATACCACACGAAAAGGGCCTGGAAGCTTTAGAATTTTTTCTATCTAAAAAATATGCAAATGACCAGGATTTTACAGAATACATATTGAGGGTGACCAGATTTCTCCTTACCCACAACTATTTCCTGTTTGGGGGGGAGTTCTTTCTCCAGAGGCGTGGGACAGCGATGGGGGCCAAATTTGCCCCCTCCTACGCCAACCTTTTCATGGGTTGGTGGGAGCTCTCCCACGTCTTTGGGGAGCGAAACCTGTTCAAACAGGAGATAGTGTGATATAGGTGCTTTATTGACGACCTCCTTTTCATTTGGCAAGGCTCCCATAATGATCTAGAGAAGTTTGTAGAGGGACTAAACAACAACAACAACGTAGGCATTAGCTTTACATCCGAGATACAAGAACACACAGTAAATTTTTTGGACATCACACTAAAGGGAAAAACAGGTCAGAAGATCACCACAGAGACCTATCGGAAGCCGATCACAGGGAACTCTTTGCTGCACGCCTCAAGTTGCCACCCAAGGAGGGTGTTTAGGGGTGTAGCTAGAGGACAGTTCATTCGCCTGAAAAGGAACTGTACTAATTATAATACATATGAGAAACAGGCTGATGAACTGTCTGATAGACTCATAGAGAGAGGCTATCCAAGGTCAATAATTACAAAGGAGAGGAACGTTGTCACTAAAATTAACAGAGTTGATCTTTTGAAACAAAAAAACACAAAGTTCAAAAAAGGGACGAAAGAGATTGTGGACAGGAAAATCACATTCACGACAGAATATTCACAGCAGTACACACAAATATGTCAGATTATTAGAAATAATTACCATCTTCTGTCAGCGGATGATGCTCTTAAAGAGACAGTAACTGAAGGCATTAGGTGTACCTACAAAAGAAACAGAACAATAGGCAATATGATTGCACCCACGAGATTAAGGAGGGAACAGACAGATGGGTCTTCCTGGTTGAGATTAAATGGGACCTATAGGTGCAACCATTTATCCTGCAAAGCTTGCGAGAAAGTAACTGTAGGGGACTCCTTTAGCTCTCTGGCTACGGGAGAACATTTTCAGAAGAAATTATGCCTCAACTGTAGGTCTACCTTTGTAGTGTATTTGATTTCATGCACCCATTGTGCCCTCCAATATGTAGGCCTCACGACAAGGGAAGCTAGGGTAAGGATAAAAGAACACCTAGCGGACATCAAGGCTGGGGTTCTCATAACGCCACTTATTAATCATTTTTCAATTAAACATAACAAAGATAATTCTTTCTTTTCTTGGACCATTATAGAGAAAGTACCAGTCCAGACAAAAGGGGGTGACAGAACCCGAAAATTGGGAGAAAGAGAGGCCTTCTGGATTTTTCGTTTGAAATCGAGGATTCCAGACGGCCTCAATTCAGAATTCGACCTTATCAATTTTTGGTAATTTTCACTTGGAATAATATTAATTGACCTATACATTATATCAGAGGAAATTTAAGTCATAATATACTTAAAATGTAAACTTATTTTTACCAACACATTGAAGACATTTACCTCAAAATGAGCACATAGATATAGCACAAACAACCCAGGTCCTTGGTAAGAAGTAGCTCATTTATGATCTGAACGTTAATATGTGTTTATTATAAGTGTATTGTATCAGAGGAAATTTAGGTCATAATACACTTAAAATGTAAACATATTTTTACCAACTCATTGAAGACATTCACCTCAAAATAAGCACATAGATAAAGCACAAATAGCCCAGGTCCTTGATAAGGAAAAGCAAATTTATGATCTGAACGTTAATCTGTGTTTATTATAAGTGTATTGTATCAGAGGAAAATTTAGGTCATAATTCACTTAAAATGTAAACATATTTTTACCAACTCATTGAAGACATTTACCTCAAAATAAGCACATAGATAAAGCACAAATACCACAGGTCCTTGATAAGGAGTAGCTCATTTATGATCTGAACGTTAATCTGTGTTTATTATAAGTGTATTGTATCAGAGGAAATTAAGGTCATAAGACACTTAAAATGTAAACATATTTTTACCAACTCATTGAAGACATTTACCTCAAAATAAGCACATAGATAAAGCACAAACATCCCAGGTCCTTGACAAGAAGTAGCTCATTTATGATCTGAATGTTAATATGAGTTTATTATAAGTGTAAGGTTGATTGATTAAAGCTGAAGGGAATACTAATCCGGGGTGTGAGTTCCTGAACCAATAGGATTTCAGATGATGGTTTTTAAATCAGGGAACTGCTAGACAGTTTTAAGCAGGCTAGGAGTAAGGCAACAGCCGAAACCGGTCAGCCTTTTTTCATCTGTTTGACTATTATATATGTATGTTCTTACCCAGGGGTTAAGATACCCTTCATGTTCTAATAAAGTTAATGTTTTATCCATATACCTGGTGCTCCTGTTATACATTTTTTTGATGACACCCCCTGCTAGTGTCAGATTGGCCGCGAATCTGCAGGGGGCGGCATTGCACAAGCACGTCACCAGAACTGCTTGTGCAATGCTGTTGGCATTCAGTGATGTCTGGCGGACATGATACGCTACAGCTTATGCTCACCAGACATTGGTAAAGCAGCCTTCTGGTGTTTGAATTCTGATCCTCTAGTCACACGTGGCATATGTACGTATGGTGCAGAGGAAAAAACAATAACTTTTACTAGAAGCATTTTTGATAATTTAAGTATATTGCAAAATTGCTTCTGGTTAAAGCTGAAATGCACATTTAAATTTGACCTTTGCATCCCTTTAAGGTCAACACTCTCTCCCCTGTTCATTTTACCTGTAAATCCCTCTTCTCTTCCCATCACATTCCCATTGTCTCTCTTACCTTGTTCTTATTCTACCACAGTTCTCTATTCACTGTTCCCTTATCACCTGCCCCATTTTATAACTTGCACATTATGCTATTATGTAATCACATTCCTCTTGAACTGATCTCCCTTATCTCATTTAGGCTAATTGATTATTTTGTTAATTTCCCTGCTTCTCATAACCTTTTTTATATCTCTGCTCAATTTATTTAGTTAAAACATCATACAAAGTGTCAGCCAACCACTACTATCTGTTAAAGGGACAGTATACACTCATTTTCATATAACTGAATGTATTAGACACTACTATAAAGAATAAGATGTACAGATACCGATATAAAAATCCAGTATAAAACTGTTTAAAAACTTACTTAGTGCAGGCTAGCTCAGCAATCACAACATATATATCACACAATCAGACGAGTCGAACCACTGAGTTAGAAAGAATGATACTAGCACCTACTAGAGGGAAAAAGCTGATTTCCAGGTTATATACTTTAATTCAGAAAGCTAAACATGACTCTAAGTTAGTTTTGACAGAGAAGTGTGAGAAGGATACAGCGGAAAGGTGGGAGATGGGAGACTGGAACGAAATGGTGTTGAACTCTTATAAGGGACTGGTAAGCGCTGACATGAGAGAAAACTGTATCAAGGTGATATTTAGATGGTACCCGACACCTGAACGGACAGCTCACTTTATCACTACGCACAATGGACACTGTTACAGGGGATGTCAGGAGAGAGGTATGTACACATGTGGTGGGACTGTTATGGGGTTCAACTACTATGGAAGAATTTATTAGAACTGATAAGCAGACTGTTAGAGGAAAGGGTGACCCTCACAA
The DNA here is from genome assembly GCF_027579735.1 of Bombina bombina. Classification (NCBI taxonomy): domain Eukaryota; kingdom Metazoa; phylum Chordata; class Amphibia; order Anura; family Bombinatoridae; genus Bombina; species Bombina bombina. The sequence goes on along the minus strand of NC_069501.1, from coordinate 1,084,617,881 downwards.
TATCACAAGCCTTACTCCATGAGAAGGTAAGACCTTTTAATTCGACAATTAAATTTATCAGAATTCTCTGCACTTGCCTGAGAATATGTATAGCTCGACATTGGAAAGTGGGGGTGCCATCATGGCAGGAAGTTATAGGAAAGATTAAGGATACGTACTCCTTGTCAGAATTAGCTGCTTGGGCGCAGGGACAACCGGAACAGTTTCAGAAGACCTGGTTCTATTGGGTCTTGAGATCGGAACATTAATAAGGAAGGGGGACAGGTGGTAAAGAGAAAGGTCAGGCTGAATCTACCTATGCCTAGTAACTCACAAATAGTATTGCAAGGGTACTAGGGGTATACCCCTAGAAAAGAAGAAATTGAAGATATCTATAAGTCTAAGCACACTACGTAGCTCAGCAACATTTATTTAGGTAGAAATGGCACCTCATGGAGGGGGGGGGAGGGATGGGAGTTGGGGAAGGGGAGTTAAGAACAATTAATATATGATATGATTTTAAGTACCAGGCGGCTTAGATGCTATGAAGGTATAATGATGCACAATGTCAGGGCCACAGGGATATTGTTTTGTGTCAATAATTTATGGTCCTAAGCCAGGACGTTCATTCAGAGACAGCCTGTACTAACTTGTATATGAGATTGCTTATGTTTTCGTTTTACCAATAATGTAATTATTCAATAAAAACTATTTCAACATAAAAACTTACTTAGAAGTTCTAAGTTTAGCTCTGTTGAAAAGGTAGTTGGAAAGCCCACTGCAAGTGGAAAAACATAATTTATGCTTACCTGATAAATTTATTTCTCTTGTAGTGTATTCAGTCCACGGGTCATCCATTACTTATGGGATATATTCCCTTCCCAACAGGAAGTTGCAAGAGGATCACCCAAGCAGAGCTGCTATATAGCTCCTCCCCTCACATGTCATATCCAGTCATTCGACCGAAACAAGACAAGAAAGGAGAAACCATAGGGTGCAGTGGTGACTGGAGTTTTAATTAAAATTTAGATCTGCCTTAAAAACACAGGGCGGGCCGTGGACTGAATACACTACAAGAGAAATAAATTTATCAGGTAAGCATAAATTATGTTTTCTCTTGTTAAGTGTATTCAGTCCACGGGTCATCCATTACTTATGGGATACCAATACCAAAGCCAAAGTACACGGATGATGGGAGGGACAAGGCAGGAACTTAAACGGAAGGAACCACTGCCTGTAGAACCTTTCTCCCAAAAACAGCCTCCGAAGAAGCAAAAGTGTCAAATTTGTAAAATTTTGAAAAAGTGTGAAGCGAAGACCAAGTTGCAGCCTTGCAAATCTGTTCAACAGAGGCCTCATTCTTAAAGGCCCAGGTGGAAGCCACAGCTCTAGTGGAATGAGCTGTAATTCTTTCAGGGGGCTGCTGTCCAGCAGTCTCATAGGCTAAACGTATTATGCTACGAAGCCAGAAGGATAGAGAGGTTGCCGAAGCTTTTTGACCTCTCCTCTGACCAGAGTACACGACAAACAGGGAAGAAGTTTGACGACAATCTTTAGTTGCCTGTAAATAGAACTTCAGGGCACGGACTACGTCCAGATTATGTAAAAGTCGTTCCTTCTTTGAAGAAGGATTAGGACATAAAGATGGAACAACAATCTCCTGATTGATATTCCCGTTAGAAACTACCTTAGGTAAAACCCAGGTTTAGTACGCAGAACTACCTTGTCTGAATGGAAAATCAGATAAGGAGAAACACAATGTAAGGCCGATAACTCAGAGACTCTTCGAGCCGAGGAAATAGCCATCAAAAACAGAACTTTCCAAGATAAAAGCTTAATATCAATGGAATGAAGGGGTTCAAACGGAACCCCTTGAAGAACTTTAAGAACCAAGTTTAAGCTCCATGGAGGAGCAACAGTCTTAAACACAGGCTTAATCCTAGCCAAAGCCTGACAAAAAGCCTGGACGTCTGGAACTTCTGCCAGACGTTTGTGTAAGAGAATAGACAGAGCAGAAATCTGTCCCTTTAACGAACTAGCAGATAAGCCCTTTTCTAAACCCTCTTGTAGAAAGGACAATATCCTAGGAATCCTAACCTTACTCCATGAGTAACCCTTGGATTCGCACCAATATAAATATTTACGCCATATCTTATGGTAAATTTTTCTGGTAACAGGCTTCCGTGCCTGTATTAAGGTATCAATAACCGACTCCGAGAAGCCACGCTTTGATAGGATCAAGCGTTCAATCTCCATGCAGTCAGCCTCAGCGAAATTAGATTTGGATGTTTGAAAGGACCTTGTATTAGAAGGTCCTGCCTCAGAGGTAGAGACCATGGTGGACAGGACGACATGTCCACTAGGTCTGCATACCAGGTCCTGCGTGGCCACGCAGGCGCTATTAGAATCACTGATGCTCTCTCCTGTTTGATCTTGGCAATCAGTCGAGGTAGCATCGGAAATGGTGGAAACACATAAGCCATGTTGAAGACCCAAGGGGCTGTCAGAGCATCTATCAACGCCGCTCCCGGGTCCCTGGACCTGGATCCGTAACAAGGAAGCTTGGCGTTCTGGCGAGACGCCATGAGATCCAGATCTGGTTTGCCCCAACGATGAATCAGTTGAGCGAAGACCTCCGGATGAAGTTCCCACTCCCCTGGATGAAAAGTCTGGCGACTTAGAAAAACATAATTTATGCTTACCTGATAAATTCCTTTCTCCTGTAGTGTAGTCAGTCCACGGGTCATCATTACTTATGGGATATTAACTCCTCCCCAACAGGAAGTGCAAGAGGATCACCCAAGCAGAGCTGCTATATAGCTCCTCCCCTCTACGTCACACCCAGTCATTCGACCGAGAACCAAACGAGAAAGGAGAAACTATAGGGTGCAGTGGTGACTGGAGTATAATTTAAAAATTTAGACCTGCCTTAAAAAACAGGGCGGGCCGTGGACTGACTACACTACAGGAGAAAGGAATTTATCAGGTAAGCATAAATTATGTTTTCTCCTGTTAAGTGTAGTAGTCCACGGGTCATCATTACTTATGGGATACCAATACCAAAGCTAAGTACACGGATGACGGGAGGGACAGGCAGGATCTCTATACGGAAGGAACCACTGCCTGAAGAACCTTTCTCCCAAAAACAGCCTCCGAAGAAGCAAAAGTGTCAAATTTGTAAAATTTGGAAAAAGTATGAAGAGAAGACCAAGTTGCAGCCTTGCAAATCTGTTCAACAGAGGCCTCGTTCTTAAAGGCCCAAGTGGAAGCCACAGCTCTAGTAGAATGAGCTGTAATCCTTTCAGGAGGTTGCTGTCCAGCAGTCTCATAGGCTAAGCGTATTATACTACGAAGCCAAAAGGATAGAGAGGTAGTAGATGCTTTTTGACCTCTCCTCTGTCCAGAATAAACAACAAACAGGGAAGAAGTTTGGCGAAAATCTTTAGTTGCCTGTAAATAAAATTTCAGGGCACGGACTACATCTAGATTGTGCAGAAGTCGTTCCTTCTTTGAAGAAGGGTTAGGACACAATGATGGAACAACAATCTCTTGATTGATATTCTTGTTAGTGACTACCTTAGGTAAGAACCCAGGTTTAGTACGCAGAACTACCTTATCTGAATGAAAAAGCAGATACGGAGAATCACAATGTAAGGCTGATAACTCAGAGACTCTACGAGCCGAGGAAATAGCCATTAAAAACAGAACTTTCCAAGATAACAGCTTGATATCAATGGAATGAAGGGGTTCAAACGGAACACCCTGTAAAACGTTAAGAACTAAGTTTAAGCTCCACGGTGGAGCTACAGTCTTAAACACAGGCTTAATTCTAGCCAAAGCCTGACAAAAAGCCTGAACGTCTGGAACTTCTGACAGACGTTTGTGTAGAAGGATGGACAGAGCTGAGATCTGTCCCTTTAAAGAACTTGCAGATAAACCCTTTTCTAAACCTTCTTGTAGAAAAGACAATATCCTAGGAATCCTAACCTTACTCCATGAGTAACCCTTGGATTCGCACCAGTGTAAGTATTTACGCCATATCTTATGGTAAATCTTCCTGGTAACAGGTTTCCTACCCTGTATTAAGGTATCAATTACTGGCTCCGAAAATCCACGCTTTGATAAAATTAAGCGTTCAATTTCCATGCAGTCAGCTTCAGAGAAATTAGATTTTGATGTTTGAAAGGACCCTGAATTAGAAGGTCCTGTCTCAGAGGCAGAGACCAAGGTGGACAGGATGACATGTCCACTAGATCTGCATACCAGGTCCTGCGTGGCCACGCAGGCGCTATTAGAATCACTGATGCTTTCTCCTGTTTGATCCTGGCAATCAAACGAGGAAGCATCGGGAAGGGTGGAAACACATAAGCCATCCTGAAGGTCCAAGGCGCTGTCAAGGCATCTATCAGGACCGCTCCCGGGTCCCTGGACCTGGACCCGTAACGAGGAAGCTTGGCGTTCCGGCGAGACGCCATAAGATCCATATCTGGTTTGCCCCAACGTCGAAGTATTTGGGCAAAGACCTCCGGATGAAGTTCCCACTCCCCCGGAGGAAAAGTCTGGCGACTTAGGAAATCCGCCTCCCAGTTCTCCACTCCTGGGATGTGGATCGCTGACAGGTGGCAAGAGTGAGACTCTGCCCAGCGAATTATCTTTGATACTTCCATCATCGCTAAGGAACTTCTTGTCCCCCCCTGATGGTTGATGTAAGCCACAGTCGTGATGTTGTCCGACTGAAACCTGATGAACCTCAGAGTTGCTAACTGAGGCCAAGCCAGAAGGGCATTGAGAACTGCTCTCAATTCCAGAATGTTTATTGGAAGGAGACTCTCCTCTTGAGTCCATGATCCCTGAGCCTTCAGGGAATTCCAGACAGCGCCCCAACCTAGTAGGCTGGCGTCTGTAGTTACAATTGTCCAGTCTGGCCTGCTGAAAGGCATCCCTCTGGACAGATGTGGCCGAGAAAGCCACCATAGAAGAGAATCTCTGGTCTCTTGATCCAGATTCAGCGTAGGGGACAAATCTGAGTAATCCCCATTCCACTGACTTAGCATGCACAATTGCAGCGGTCTGAGGTGCAGGCGTGCAAAAGGAACTATGTCCATTGCCGCTACCATTAAGCCGATTACCTCCATGCATTGAGCCACTGACGGGTGTTGAATGGAATGAAGGGCACGGCAAGCATTTAGAAGCTTTGTTAACCTGTCCTCTGTCAGGTAAATTTTCATTTCTACAGAATCTATAAGAGTCCCCAAGAAGGGAACTCTTGTGAGTGGTAAGAGAGAACTCTTCTCCTCGTTTACTTTCCACCCATGCGACCTTAGAAATGCCAGTACTAACTCTGTATGAGACTTGGCAGTTTGAAAGCTTGACGCTTGTATCAGAATGTCGTCTAGGTACGGAGCTACCGAAATTCCTCGCGGTCTTAGTACCGCCAGAAGAGAGCCCAGAACCTTTGTAAAGATTCTTGGAGCCGTAGCCAACCCGAAGGGAAGAGCTACAAACTGGTAATGCCTGTCTAGGAAGGCAAACCTTAGATACCGGTAATGCTCTCTGTGAATCGGTATGTGAAGGTAAGCATCCTTTAAATCCACTGTGGTCATGTACTGACCTCTTTGGATCATGGGTAAGATTGTCCGAATAGTTTCCATCTTGAATGATGGAACTCTTAAGAATTTGTTTAGGATCTTTAAATCTAATATTGGTCTGAAGGTTCCCTCTTTTTTGGGAACCACAAACAGATTTGAGTAAAACCCTTGTCCGTGTTCCGACCGCGGAACTGGGTGGATCACTCCCATTAGTAAAAGGTCTTGTACACAGCGTAGAAACGCCTCTTTCTTTATCTGGTTTGTTGACAACCTTGAAAGGTGAAATCTCCCTTGTGGAGGAGAAGCTTTGAAGTCCAGAAGATATCCCTGAGATATGATCTCCAACGCCCAGGGATCCTGGACATCTCTTGCCCAAGCCTGGGCGAAAAGAGAGAGTCTGCCCCCCACTAGATCCGTTTCCGGATCGGGGGCCCTCACTTCATGCTGTCTTAGGGGCAGCAGCAGGTTTTCTGGCCTGCTTGCCCTTGTTCCAGGCCTGGTTAGGTTTCCAGCCCTGTCTGTAGCGAGCAACAGCTCCTTCCTGTTTTGGAGCAGAGGAAGTTGAAGCTGCTCCTGCCTTGAAGTTACGAAAGGCATGGAAATTAGACTGTCTAGCCCTGGGTTTGGCTCTGTCTTGAGGCAGGGCATGGCCTTTACCTCCCGTAATATCAGCGATAATTTCCTTCAAACCGGGCCCGAATAAAGTCTGCCCCTTGAAAGGTATGTTAAGTAATTTCGATTTAGAAGTTACATCAGCTGACCAGGATTTTAGCCACAGCGCTCTGCGTGCCTGAATGGCGAATCCGGAATTCTTAGCCGTAAGTTTAGTTAAATGTACTACGGCATCAGAAATAAATGAATTAGCTAGCTTAAGGGTTTTAAGCTTGTGTGAAATCTCATCTAATGTCGCTGAGTCAAGGGTCTCTTCCAGAGACTCAAACCAAAATGCTGCCGCAGCCGTGACAGGCGCAATGCATGCAAGGGGTTGTAATATAAAACCTTGTTGAACAAACATCTTCTTAAGGTAACCCTCTAACTTTTTATCCATTGGATCTGAAAAGGCACAGCTATCCTCCACCGGGATAGTGGTACGTTTAGCTAAAGTAGAAACGGATCTTAGTTACGTCCGCTAAGATCATATACAAAAACTCAGGTAGATTCTTCTTCAAATTCTGCCTGAGAAGGAAACAACACACTCCGGTGCCGTTTAAAATAACAAACTTTTGATTGAAGATATAAAAAACTAAGTTTAATCACCACAGTCCTCTCACACATCCTATCTATTAGTTGGGTGCAAGAGAATGACTGGGTGTGACGTAGAGGGGAGGAGCTATATAGCAGCTCTGCTTGGGTGATCCTCTTGCACTTCCTGTTGGGGAGGAGTTAATATCCCATAAGTAATGATGACCCGTGGACTGACTACACTTAACAGGAGAAATCCGCCTCCCAGTTCTCCACGCCTGGGATGTAGATCGCTGACAGGTGGCAAGAGTGAGACTCTGCCCAGCGAATTATCTTTGAGACTTCCAACATCGCTAGGGAACTCCTGGTTCCCCCTTGATGGTTGATGTAAGCCACAGTCGTGATGTTGTCCGACTGAAATCTGATGAACCTCAGTGTTGCTAACTGAGGCCAAGCTAGAAGAGCATTGAATATTGCTCTCAACTCCAGAATATTTATTGGGAGGAGTTTCTCCTCCTGAGTCCATAATCCCTGAGCCTTCAGGGAGTTCCAGACTGCGCCCCAACCTAGAAGGCTGGAATCTGTTGTTAAAATTGTCCAATCTGGCCTGCGATAGGTCATCCCCTTGGACAGGTGGACCCGAGAAAGCCACCAGAGAAGAGAATCTCTGGTCTCTTGATCCAGATTTAGTAGAGGGGACAAATCTGAGTAATCCCCATTCCACTGACTTAGCATGCATAATTGCAGGGATCTGAGATGCAGGCGCGCAAATGGTACTATGTCCATTGCCGCTACCATTAAGCCGATTACTTCCATGCACTGAGCTACTGACGGGCGTGGAATGGAATGAAGGACACGGCAAGCATTTAAAAGTTTTGATAACCTGGCCTCCGTCAGGTAAATTTTCATTTCTACAGAATCTATCAGAGTCCCTAGGAAGGAGACTCCTGTGAGTGGTGATAGAGAACTCTTTTCCACGTTCACCTTCCACCCATGCGACCTCAGAAATGCCAGAACTATCTCTGTATGAGACTTGGCAGTTTGAAAACTTGACGCTTGTATCAGAATGTCGTCTAGGTACGGCGCCACCGCTATGCCTCGCGGCCTTAGCACCGCTAGGAGTGAGCCCAGAACCTTTGTAAAAATTCTCGGGGCCGTAGCTAACCCGAAGGGAAGAGCTACAAACTGGTAATGCCTGTTTAGAAAGGCAAATCTTAGGTACCGATAATGATCTTTGTGAATCGGTATAGGAAGGTAGGCATCCTTTAAATCTACTGTGGTCATGTATTGACCCTCTTGGGTCATGGGTAGGATGGTTCGAATAGTTTCCATTTTGAATGATGGAACTGATGGAATTTGTTTAAGATTTTTAGGTCCAAGATTGGTCTGAAGGTTCCCTCTTTCTTGGGAACCACAAACAGATTTGAGTAAAACCCTTGCCCTTGTTCCGTCCGCGGAACTGGGTGGATCACCCCCATTTCTAAGAGGTCTTGCACACAGCGTAGAAATGCCTCTTTCTTTATTTGGTTTGCTGATAACCTTGAAAGATGAAATCTCCCTTGTGGAGGAGAAGCTTTGAAGTCCAGAAGATATCCCTGAGATATGATCTCCAACGCCCAGGGATACTGGACATCTCTTGCCCAAGCCTGGGCGAAGAGAGATAGTCTGCCCCCCACTAGATCCGTTTCCGGATCGGGGGCCCTCACTTCATGCTGTCTTAGGGGCAGAAGTAGGCTTTCTGGCCTGCTTGCCCTTGTTCCAGGGCTGGTTAGCTTTCCAGCCCTGTCTGTAACGAGCAACAGGTCCTTCCTGTTTTGGAGCGGAGGAAGTTGATGCTGCTCCTGCCTTGAAGTTACGAAAGGTACGAAAATTAGACTGTTTGGCTTTTGATTTGGCCCTGTCCTGAGGAAGAGTATGACCCTTACCTCCAGTAATGTCAGCAATAATTTCTTTCAAGCCGGGCCCGAATAAGGTCTGCCCTTTGAAAGGAATATTAAGCAATTTAGATTTAGAAGTCACGTCAGCTGACCAGGATTTAAGCCATAGCGCTCTGCGCGCCTGGATGGCGAATCCGGAGTTCTTAGCCGTTAGTTTGGTTAAATGTACAACGGCATCAGAAACAAATGCATTAGCTAGCTTAAGTGCTTTAAGCTTGGCCATAATCTCATCCAATGGAGCTGTGCGAATGGCCTCTTCCAGAGACTCAAACCAGAATGCCGCAGCAGCAGTGACGGGCGCAATGCATGCAAGGGGCTGTAAGATAAAACCTTGTTGAACAAACATTTTCTTAAGGTAACCTTCTAATTTTTTATCCATTGGATCCGAAAAAGCACAACTATCCTCCACCGGGATAGTGGTACGTTTAGCTAAAGTAGAAACTGCTCCCTCCACCTTAGGGACCGTCTGCCATAAGTCTCATGTGGTGGCGTCTATTGGAAACATTTTTCTAAATATCGGAGGAGGGGAAAAGGGCACACCGGGTCTATCCCACTCCTTGCTAATAATTTCTGTAAGCCTTTTAGGTATAGGAAAAACGTCAGTACACACCGGTACCGCAAAGTATCTATCCAACCTACATATTTTCTCTGGAATTGCAACCGTGTTACAATCATTCAGAGCCGCTAATACCTCCCCTAGCAATACACGGAGGTTCTCAAGCTTAAATTTAAAATTAGAAATCTCTGAATCCGGTCTCCCTGGATCAGATCCGTCACCCACAGAATGAAGCTCTCCGTCCTCATGTTCTGCAAATTGTGATGCAGTACCGGACATGGCTCTCACATCATCAGCGCGCTCTGTCCTTAACCCAGAGCTATCGCGCTTGCCTCTTAATTCAGGCAATTTAGATAATACCTCTGTCATAACAGCAGCCATGTCTTGTAAAGTGATTTGTATGGGCCTCTCTGATGTACTTGGCGCCACAATATCACGCGCCTCCTGAGCGGGAGGCGAAGGTACTGACACGTGAAGAGAGTTAGTCGGCATAACTTCCCCCTCGTTGTCTGGTGATAATTTCTTTACAGATAAAATTTGACTTTTATTCAAAGTGACATCAATACATTTAGTACACATATTTCTGTGGGGCTCCACAGTGGCCTTCAAACATAGTGAACAAACAGATTCATCTGTGTCAGACATGTTTAAACAGACTAGCAATAAGACTAGCAAGCTTGGAAAATCCTTTCAAATAAGTTTACAAGCAATATAAAAAAACACTACTGCGCCTTTAAGAAGCACAAAAAATCGTCACAGTTTAAATAACGATGAACCAAATCAGTTATAGCAACCAAATTTTCACAGTAAATGTATTAAGTTAGCAAAGCATTGCACCCACTAGCAAATGGATGATTAACCCCTTAATACCCAAAAACGGATAATCAATTTAACAATTAACGTTTTTATCACAGTCAAACACACTGTCACAGGTCTGCTGTGACTGATTACCTCCCTCAAAATGAATTTTGAAGACCCCTGAGCTCTCTAGAGACGTCCTGGATCAAGGAGGAAGAAGCAGGAAGACTGTAACTGAATTTTTACTGCGCAAAAAAGCGCTAAAATAGGCCCCTCCCACTCATATTACAGCAGTGGGAAACCTCAGTTAATCGTTTCTATATAGAAATAAACGACAGCCATGTGGAAAATCATGTCCCAAAAGATTTATCACCAAAGTACCTCACAAAAAAACGAATAACATGCCAGTAAACGTTTTAAACGTGCACTTTAAAAGTTAGGTAGTGTTATTAATAAGCCTGCTACCAGTCACTTCTACTGCAGTTAAGGCTCATACATTACCTCAGTATTAACAGTATTTTCTTAGTCAATTCCATTCCTTAGAAAATTACTTATTGTACATGCATTCATCAGCCTGATACCAGTCGCTACTGCATTTAAGGCTGTACTTATATTACATCGGTATCAGCAGTATTTTCTTAGTCAATTCCATTCCTTAGAAAAATAATTTACTGCACATACCTTGTTTGCAGGATTCCCCACACGCTATTCCCTTTCTGAAAGTTACCCCACTGCTCAGAATATGCGAGAACAGCCAGTAGATCTTAGTTACTTCTGCTAAGATCATAGAAAACGCATGCAGATTCTTCTTCCAAATACTGCCTGAGAACAAACAGCACGCTCCGGTGCCATTTAAAATAACAAACTTTTGATTGAAGAAATAAACTAAGTATAAAAAACACCACAGACCTCTCACAACGTCCTATCTAGTTGAGTTGCAAGAGAATGACTAGATATGACATGTGAGGGGAGGAGCTATATAGCAGCTCTGCTTGGGTGATCCTCTTGCAACTTCCTGTTGGGAAGGGAATATATCCCATAAGTAATGGATGACCGGTGGACTGAATACACTTAAGAGAAATAAGACACTCCCCGCCCCCCCTTCTTTTGCATATGAAAATACCCTTTACACAAACAGGAGCAAGCTGGAGAAGGTAGCTGACGGTATTCACATAAAACTTTGGGGCTTGGTTAGGAGTCTGAAAATCAGAGCAATGTTACTTAAAAATAAGCAAAACTATACATAAAAAAAAAAAAAAAAAAAAACTTTATGGGCTATATAAATAGATTATCTACAAACCATTTATGTAAAGAAAAAATGAGTGTATAATGCCCCTTTAAGTATAAGAATCTGGGGGTGTCACACAGTAAAAAGTAATCACAAGTCACGCACATACTCACAGAAGTTCTGCACCAATACAAGGGTAGGCTGGAACTTTGTCCAAGTTAAAAATGCCAACCAACTTCTTATAGATGATGCACAACAGTTGTAAAAGAACAACAGCTTCATTTAGTAACCTGTGGGAGGACAATGTCCCCAGGCAGGGTACCTGTCCGTCTGTGTTCAGGGCGAGTGGGTAACATGCACTTCCCTCATTTATCATTACACAAGCAAAGGCTTGTGCACCCCCACTTATTGTTCTCATGCAACCAATCACTCAAGAGCAAAGATTGTCAACCATCCTAGACAAATGATGTTGGGGTAAATTAACCTACAATTGCTGCTTCTTAACTCGCAAGAGTTGCAACCTGCAGCTTCATTACATTTCTCACCCTTTTTGTATCTTTGGCAGTTTCCTTAGGCGTAGCAAATGCTCCAGCACACACAGCCTCATACGCATTAACTCACGCAAGACACGTTTGTGTGTATAAAGCACATATTTCAACCTCTGAGAATCACAAATGAGTAGAGTTGATATCTAAAAAAACAAATCTGTAAATCTTACCTGGCATTGCATGATATATACTTGGCCAGAACTGACCACTGTCTCTTTTCATCCAGACACGGACAGTTCTGTAAAGAAACCATAATTATAATTACAACAGTAATTTCATTTTAAAGTTAACATTTCAAACAATTACAACTATAGTATATTATTATACAACTGTTAATCTTCTTTTGTATTGTATATAGAGAGATAGACACATTTACACACATAATTAATTATATATGCGTGTACGTATTTAGTTAGCTATACAAAACACACACACATATATATATTCTTTTAGACACACCATGTAGCAATATTTAAAGAAATGAAAAGGGCCTACAGGCAGGAAGTTATTTTTCTCATTGATAGAAACTGAAAACCTTCATGTTATCTTAAAGGTATAGACAGTATCACACTCAAAACTGTCAAAGAAATGAATATGACAAGCAATAAATTTGTATATAAAAATAAAATAGATACATATATCCTTCAAATTCCTAGCTTCATCATATGGTAAAGGTAAAATCCCCCCGTGACCTAGCATCTCTACAATTATACTGTACATCAATAAAAAAAGTATTATACATAAACCACATGCTGTGATCCGAGATGTTATCAGAAAAAAAACAAACAGTCTACAGAAAGAATGTTACAGCATTGCTCAACATCAGGCTGTTCTCTTCAAACAGCTCGTGCTCTGGCTGCACTGTAAGTTTTCCTTAACACATAGCTCCAAAGTGAAGCACTAAAGAAAACAGTCAAATATGGAGCAGTACTGCAAAACGGCAGCGCACTGATTGATCACTGGCTCTTAGGGATTTTTTTCAACCCGCCCCTAGCCTTTCCCAGTCTGCAAAGCTGTAAGTCCTGAATATAAGATATTCTTCTGAGCAATGCACATTTTTTACCTTAATTATGTCAGAAAAGGAAACAAATTTAAGTTTTTAAAATGTCTCTTGAATAAAGGGACACTAAACCCAAATGTTCATGATTCAGATAGAGCATGCAATTTTAAGCAACTTTCTAATTGACACCTATTTTTCTTTGTTCTCTTGCTATCTTTATTTGAAAAGCAAGAATGTAAGCTTAGGAGCCGGCCCATTTTTGGTTCAGCACCTGGATTGTGTTTGCTGATTGGTGGCTAAATATAGCCACTAATCAAGCAAGCGCTATCCAGGGTTCTGGACCAAAAATTAGAAAGTTGCTTAAAATCTCATGATAAAAGTCAATTGGAAAGTTGTTTAAAATTGCTGCCCTATCTGAATCATGAAAGTTTAATTTTGACTAGACTGTCCCTTTAAGAATTCTGTATGATCTATTAGGTATAATATAGTTATGTACATTCAAAGCTCATGAAACCAGAAATAAACCTGTCTGCTTCTATACAGAGTAACAAAAACACATTAAAACTACATTAGAGACAAACAAACCCAAGCACCATTTTATTATTTTTCCTAATGAAAGTCAACGAGTAGGGAAATGCGCACCGAGGTAATTTGGGAATAGGTGTATTGTTATTATGCATTTTATTATTGCCCTATTGCTGGTATAAAAATATGTCTAACCCTTGTGTTATATGCCAGCAATAGTGCAATAATAAAATGAGCTAGGTGTTTAAACCCTGCAAAAAGGTTAAATACATAGTTAAAGGGACATTAACCTGCCCTCTAAGGACGGGGCTTTATTTAAAGTGCTGGAGTCTAGCGCCCCATTATACTCAAGATTGACCAGCCGCTACTGGGTAAGGAGTTTTGCTCTTTCCTGGTTTACAATTAAAGCAAATATAATTTTAAATTCATCACAATGAAAACACAATTGGATGACATCTGAGGAAAAACTTCAGCTTTACCTCTATAAACCAAGGCAGTAAACCAAAAGGAATATCACTTAATTTTCTTTTTTTACAAACATGTCTGCAAGTGTTTTATGCAGTAGTAGTTTTTACCCCTTTGATTGCAAGTGTACATCTAAAGTAGCCAAGGGGGATAACTCATTTGTTGGATGACTGCTTGAAGCTTAAACATTAAAATAAAATAGAAATTGGACATTAGCATAGTTGCTGCTTTTATTGTTTTCTCCTAAATATTCAGCCTGGCACCTAGATTTTTAACAAAGTCAAAATTAACATTTTCAAGATTCCAATTTACTTAGATTATCTCATTTGCTTTGTTATCTTGGTATCCTTTGTTGAAAAGCATATCTAGCTAGACATAGCAGCAGCAGTACACTATTGCGAGATAGCTGGCGCTTAGAGGTCGCACATGTATCTTGTCATTGGCTCACAAGATATGATCAGCTAGCTCCCAGTAGTGCATTGCTGCTCCGTCAAAGGATGCCAAGAGACTGAATTATATTCTATAACATAAGTAAATTGGAAAGTTGTATAAAAATGATATGCTCTATCTGAACCATTAAAGAAACCTGTTGGGTTTCATGTTCCTTTTAGGTATGTTCTAGACTGCTTAATAAACAGCTGTACCCACTCTATATCAGGGTCTATGGCACAATGAAATTAATTTCTTGACCTCAGTGTAGGAAAATCAGAAAAAAAAATGTTTTTTTCAACAACTCCAAAGTGCTATTTAACTGCTCCTAAAAAAATATATAATTCCTTTTGCAACTGAGCAGCAATTTCCATAGAGAAGGAGAACAGTTGTTACAAACATTAAAGGGGCATTGTCCTTTAAAACTGGATTCACCTTGATGGGTTCCTTTTGGCTTTATTTTTGAATATGAACTAGCTGATTTTGCTCTTTGAAAACACAACCCTTTAAAATGGGTTGCGCTTGCAGGGATATAAATTCTACATACATTATCACTCATTATACACACACACACAACATTTTGATCTGTTTGTATACTTAGATAGAACAACTGAAAATTAACATTTGACTACTTTATCTACAACCCCCCACTTTTCCTTAGCAAATACGCAAGTATTGAAATGTTCAGTATAAGTGGGGATACAACAGGCAAAAAATGCCATTTCAAATGACAAAATAAAGCTAAGTAATTTCTTTGTAATCAATTTAATACAGTCCAGCAGGTAAAATAGTAAATTGGGAACACATTAAAGAGACAATTTTACAGTACACTGTTTCATTATTTAAAAATCTACAGCTTTATATGCAACTGCCATCAAAAATCCAAACTACTGTAAACAGATTACTCACTTGCCAAGTTCAAGGGAGTTTCTCTCAGCTGTGTCCCAGTTTTTAGTTGTCCTTAACACAATTTTAACTGCTGACTGATGTGAAACATTGCAGGTAGTAATTTATTTTTTATTATTTGTGTGTGATCGCCGCCCCCCCTATAAATATTTTAGGGAAGGGTTCTTCAAACTACGCAACTTGTGTGTGTGGGTTGTAGGAGAGTTTGTGTGGTGTGTGTTATTAACTTTTGCAACAATTTCATCTTTGACTACAAAATTGCAGCTGTCTTGTATATTACTGTACGTCAGGAATTTTCAGGCCAAGCATAAAAATATGGTTGCAAAGATATATGGTATCATGGCACTGGGTCTTGTGGGGGAAAAAAGTTTGAAGAACCCTGTTTTAGGGTATAGAAAAACAATGCAAAATGTTGAAAAGTATTATTAATTGAAGATGAAATGCATCATTTTTCTTTAAAGATCCTGATTCTATATTTAAACACCTTTTTTATATACACTACGATGTAGGATTAGTCAAATTTATTTTCCAAAAAGATATTAGCAACTAAAAAAACAGAATTTATGTTTACCTGATAAATTACTTTCTCCAACGGTGTGTCCGGTCCACGGCGTCATCCTTACTTGTGGGATATTCTCTTCCCCAACAGGAAATGGCAAAGAGCCCAGCAAAGCTGGTCACATGATCCCTCCTAGGCTCCGCCTTCCCCAGTCATTCGACCGACGTAAAGGAGGAATATTTGCATAGGAGAAATCATATGATACCGTGGTGACTGTAGTTAAAGAAAATAAATCATCAGACCTGATTAAAAAACCAGGGCGGGCCGTGGACCGGACACACCGTTGGAGAAAGTAATTTATCAGGTAAACATAAATTCTGTTTTCTCCAACATAGGTGTGTCCGGTCCACGGCGTCATCCTTACTTGTGGGAACCAATACCAAAGCTTTAGGACACGGATGATGGGAGGGAGCAAATCAGGTCACCTAGATGGAAGGCACCACGGTTTGCAAAACCTTTCTCCCAAAAATAGCCTCAGAAGAAGCAAAAGTATCAAATTTGTAAAATTTGGTAAAAGTGTGCAGTGAAGACCAAGTCGCTGCCTTACATATCTGATCAACAGAAGCCTCGTTCTTAAAGGCCCATGTGGAAGCCACAGCCCTAGTGGAATGAGCTGTGATTCTGTCAGGAGGCTGCCGTCCAGCAGTCTCATAAGCCAATCTGATGATGCTTTTAAGCCAAAAAGATAGAGAGGTAGAAGTTGCTTTTTGACCTCTCCTTTTACCAGAATAAACAACAAACAAGGAAGATGTTTGTCTGAAATCCTTTGTAGCATCTAAATAGAATTTTAGAGCACGAACTACATCCAAATTGTGCAACAAACGTTCCTTCTTTGAAACTGGATTCGGACACAAAGAAGGCACGACTATCTCCTGGTTAATGTTTTTGTTAGAAACAACTTTCGGAAGAAAACCAGGTTTAGTACGCAAAACCACCTTATCTGCATGGAACACCAGATAAGGAGGAGAACACTGCAGAGCAGATAACTCTGAAACTCTTCTAGCAGAAGAAATTGCAACCAAAAACAAAACTTTCCAAGATAATAACTTGATATCAACGGAATGTAGGGGCTCAAACGGAACCCCCTGAAGAACTGAAAGAACTAAATTGAGACTCCAAGGAGGAGTCAAAGGTTTGTAAACAGGCTTGATTCTAACCAGAGCCTGAACAAAAGCCTGAACATCTGGCACAGCCGCCAGCTTTTTGTGAAGTAAAACAGATAAAGCAGAAATCTGTCCCTTCAAAGAACTTGCAGATAATCCTTTCTCCAAACCTTCTTGAAGAAAGGATAGCATCTTAGGAATTTTTATCTTGTTCCATGGTAATCCTTTAGATTCACACCAACAGATATATTTTTTCCATATTTTATGGTAGATTTTTCTAGTTACAGGCTTTCTGGCCTGAACAAGAGTATCAATGACAGAATCTGAGAACCCTCGCTTTGATAAAATCAAGCGTTCAATCTCCAAGCAGTCAGTTGGAGTGAAACCAGATTCGGATGTTCGAACGGACCTTGAACAAGAAGGTCCTGTCTCAAAGGTAGCTTCCATGGTGGAGCCGATGACATATTCACCAGGTCTGCATACCAAGTCCTGCGTGGCCACGCAGGAGCTATCAAGATCACCGATGCCCTCTCCTGATTGATCCTGGCTACCAGCCTGGGGATGAGAGGAAACGGTGGGAATACATAAGCTAGGTTGAAGGTCCAAGGTGCTACTAGTGCATCTACTAGAGTCGCCTTGGGATCCCTGGATCTGGACCCGTAGAAAGGAACCTTGAAGTTCTGACGAGAGGCCATCAGATCCATGTCTGGAATGCCCCACAATTGAGTTATTTGGGCAAAGATTTCCGGATGGAGTTCCCACTCCCCCGGATGAAATGTCTGACGACTCAGAAAATCCGCTTCCAAATTTTCCACGCCTGGGATGTGGATTGCAGACAAGTGGCAGGAGTGAGTCTCCGCCCATTGAATGATTTTGGTCACTTCTTCCATCGCCAGGGAACTCCTTGTTCCCCCCTGATGGTTGATATACGCAACAGTCGTCATGTTGTCTGATTGAAACCGTACGAATTTGGCCTTTGCTAGCTGAGGCCAAGCCTTGAGAGCATTGAATATCGCTCTTAGTTCCAGAATGTTTATCGGGAGAAGAGATTCTTCCCGAGACCAAAGACCCTGAGCTTTCAGGGGTTCCCAGACCGCGCCCCAGCCTACCAGACTGGCGTCTGTCGTGACAATGACCCACTCTGGTCTGCGGAAGCTCATCCCCTGTGACAAGTTGTCCAGGGTTAGCTACCAACGGAGTGAATCTCTGGTCCTCTGATCTACTTGTATCGTCGGAGACAAGTCTGTATAATCCCCATTCCACTGACTGAGCATGCACAGTTGTAATGGTCTCAGATGAATTCGCGCAAAAGGAACTATGTCCATTGCCGCGACCATCAAACCTATTACTTCCATGCACTGTGCTATGGAAGGAAGAAGAACAGAATGAAGTACTTGACAAGAGCTTAGAAGTTTTGATTTTCTGGCCTCTGTCAGAAAAATCCTCATTTCTAAGGAGTCTATTATTGTTCCCAAGAAGGGAACTCTTGTTGACGGAGATAGAAAACTTTTTTCTACGTTCACTTTCCACCCGTGAGATCTGAGAAAGGCCAGGACAATGTCCGTATGAGCCTTTGCTTGTGGTAGGGACGACGCTTGAATCAGTATGTCGTCCAAGTAAGGTCCTACTGCAATGCCCCTTGGTCGTAGCACCGCTAGAAGGGACCCTAGTACCTTTGTGAAAATTCTTGGAGCAGTGGCTAATCCGAATGGAAGTGCCACAAACTGGTAATGCTTGTCCAGAAAGGCGAACCTTAGGAACCGATGATGTTCCTTGTGGATAGGAATATGTAGATACGCATCCTTTAAATCCACCGTGGTCATGAATTGACCTTCCTGGATGGAAGGAAGAATTGTCCGAATGGTTTCCATTTTGAACGATGGAACCTTGAGAAACTTGTTTAGGATCTTGAGATCTAAGATTGGTCTGAATGTTCCCTCTTTTTTGGGAACTATGAACAGATTGGAGTAGAATCCCATCCCTTGTTCTCCTAATGGAACAGGATGAATCACTCCCATTTTTAACAGGTCTTCTACACAATGTAAGAATGCCTGTCTTTTTATGTGGTCTGAAGACAATTGAGACCTGTGGAACCTCCCCCTTGGGGGAAGCTCCTTGAATTCCAGAAGATAACCTTGGGAGACTATTTCTAGCGCCCAAGGATCCAGAACATCTCTTGCCCAAGCCTGAGCGAAGAGAGAAAGTCTGCCCCCCACCAGATCCGGTCCCGGATCGGGGGCCAACATCTCATGCTGTCTTGGTAGCAGTGGCAGGTTTCTTGGCCTGCTTACCTTTGTTCCAGCCAGTGGCGTCACTAGGGGGGGGGCGGGGGGGGCGGGCCGCACCCGGGTGACACCCTCCAGGGGGTGACACCAAAAAAAAAAAAAAAATTTTTTTTTTTTTTTTTTTTTTTTTTTTTAATTTTATTGAAATTCAAAGAAATACAATTTTGAGATGCATAGATTATTTTATTAGAGGCTGGCATTTGTGAACATTAGTGGGACTGGGGAAGTTGTAGACACACAATTTTTTTGCCCCTTGAGCCAGTGCTGCAATTTCAACAAATAGTTTTCCTGGCTGCTTTTGCTTGTTTGTACTTTGCTCCTCCCCTGCCCAATTTCACTATGAATGTTGTGGGTGTGCCGTGGGGCTTGAAAAGTTGCGCTGCTAGCCTAAACCTGCCTGCCTATCTGTGCTCACTGCTTAGTGACATGCGGCCCAGGGCTGTGCACTGACAGACTTGGAACAGAGTCAGAGAGCAGAATTTTCATAGTTTGCGCGCCTAAACCTTTTCTTCAGTGATTTATTTTAGAGTGCTCTGTTTATCTTTCATTTGATGTTCTGCTGAGCCAGGGAGCAGCTCTAGGCATGAGCTTCCTAATTAATGCAGTGCAGTTTACATATTTTGTATGTGTGTGTCTGAGTTTTTGTGTGTCTCAGTGTTTTTGTGTGTGTGTCTGAGTGTGTTTCCGAGTGTTTGTGTGTGCATCTGAGTATGTTTTTAAGTATGTCTGAGTGTTTGTATGTGTGTTTGCCTGTGTTTTTGTGTGTGTCTGCTTTCTGGGGGGGGGGGGGACACACCATGACTTACCGCACCGGGTGACACCAACCCTAGTGACGCCACTGCTAACCTGGATTGGACACTGTTCTGTGATGGAAGTTTGAGGATGGTGAATGTTTCTGGTGTAGTCATGACAGATTCTGTTATAGAGGCCGAGCCCCTCCCATCTCACTACAGTGCCCAAGCGGCTGAGCTACATGCACTCACACTTGCTTGTCAGCTCTCAAAGGACAGGTCAGTAAACATTTACACTGATAGTAAATAAGCTTTAGGGATTGTATACACCACTGGTCAATTATGGAAATTAAGGGGTTTTCTAACTTCTGCTGGTACCAGTGGCGTCACTAGGGGGTGCGGGGGGTGCGGGCCGCACCTGGGTGACACCCTCCAGGGGGTGACACCAAAAAAAAAATTAAAAAAAAAAATTTTTTTTTTTTAATTTTTTTTGAAATTCAAAGAAATACAATGTTGAGATGCATAGATTATTTTATTAGAGGCTGGCATTTGTGAACATTAGTGGGACTGGGTAAGCTGTAGACACACAATTTTTTTGCCCCTTGAGCCAGTGCTGCAATTTCAACAAATAGTTTTCCCGGCTGCTTTTGCTTGTTTGTACTTTGCTCCTCCCCTGCCCAATTTCACTATGAATGTTGTGGTCGTGCCATGGGGCTTGCAAAGTTGCGCTGCTAGCCTAAACCTATCTGTGCTCACTGCTCAGTGACATGCGGCCCAGGGCTATGCACTGACAGACTTGGAACAGAGTCAAAGAGCAGAATTTTCATAGTTTGCGCGCCTAAACCTTTTCTTCAGTGATTTATTTTAGAGTGCTCTGTTTATCTTTCATTTGATGTTCTGCTGAGCCAGGGAGCAGCTCTAGGCATGAACTTTATAATTAATGCAGTGCAGTTTACATATTTTGTATGTGTGTGTCTGAGTTTTTGTGTGTGTGCTTTTGTGTGTGTGTCTGAGTGTGTTTCCGAGTGTTTGTGTGTGCATCTGAGTATGTTTTTAAGCGTGTCTGAGTGTTTGTATGTGTGTTTGCCTGTGTTTTTGTGTGTGTCTGCTTTCTGGGGGGGGGGGGTGACACCATGACTAACCGCACCGGGTGACACCAACCCTAGTGACGCCACTGGTTCCAGCCTTGCATTGGCCTCCAGGCTGGCTTGGTTTGAGAAGTATTACCCTCTTGCTTAGAGGATGTAGCACTTGGGGCTGGTCCGTTTCTGCGAAAGGGACGAAAATTTGGTTTATTTTTAGCCTTGAAAGACCTATCCTGAGGAAGGGCGTGGCCCTTACCCCCAGTGATATCAGAAATAATCTCTTTCAAGTCAGGGCCAAACAGCGTTTTCCCCTTGAAAGGTATGTTAAGCAATTTGTTCTTGGAAGACGCATCCGCTGACCAAGATTTTAGCCAAAGCGCTCTGCGCGCCACAATAGCAAACCCTGAATTTTTCGCCGCTAATCTAGCCAATTGCAAAGTGGCGTCTAAAGTAAAAGAGTTAGCCAATTTGAGAGCATGAATTCTGTCCATAATCTCCTCATAAGAAGAATCTTTATTGAGAGACTTTTCTAGTTCATCGAACCAGAAACACGCTGCTGTAGTGACAGGAACAATGCATGAAAGAAGGTAACCTTGCTGAACAAACATCTTTTTAAGCAAACCCTCTAATTTTTTATCCATAGGATCTTTGAAAGCACAACTATCTTCTATAGGGATAGTAGTGCGTTTGTTTAGAGTAGAAACCGCCCCCTCGACCTTGGGGACTGTCTGCCATAAGTCCTTTCTGGGGTCGACCATAGGAAACAATTTCTTAAATATAGGGGGAGGGACAAAAGGTATGCCGGGCCTTTCCCATTCTTTGTTTACAATGTCCGCCACCCGCTTGGGTATAGGAAAAGCTTCGGGGGGCCCCGGGACCTCTAGGAACTTGTCCATCTTACATAATTTCTCTGGAATGACCAAATTCTCACAATCATCCAGAGTAGATAACACCTCCTTAAGCAGAGCGCGGAGATGTTCCAATTTAAATTTGAATGTAATCACATCAGGTTCAGCTTGTTGAGAAATTTTCCCTGAATCTGAAATTTCTCCCTCAGACAAAACCTCCCTGGCCCCCTCAGACTGGTGTAGGGGCATTTCAGAACCATTATCATCAGCGTCCTCATGCTCTTCAGTATTTTCTAAAACAGAGCAGTCGCGCTTTCGCTGATAAGTGGGCATTTTGGCTAAAATGTTTTTGATAGAATTATCCATTACAGCCGTTAATTGTTGCATAGTAAGGAGCATTGGCGCACTAGATGTACTAGGGGCCTCCTGTGTGGGCAAGACTGGCGTAGACGAAGGAGGGGATGATGCAGTACCATGCTTACTCCCCTCACTTGAGGAATCATCTTGGGCATCATTTTCTCTAAATTTTGTGTCACATAAATCACATCTATTTAAATGAGAAGGAACCTTGGCTTCCTTACATACAGAACATAGTCTATCTGATAGTTCAGACATGTTAAACAGGCATAAACTTGATAACAAAGTACAAAAAACGTTTTAAAATAAACCCGTTACTGTCACTTTAAATTTTAAACTGAACACACTTTATTACTGAAAATGTGAAAAAGTATGAAGGAATTGTTCAAAATTCACCAAAATTTCACCACAGTGTCTTAAAGCCTTAAAAGTATTGCACACCAAATTTGAAAGCTTTAACTCTTAAAATAGCGGAACCGGAGCCGTTTTTATATTTAACCCCTATACAGTCCCTGGTATCTGCTTTGCTGAGACCCAACCAAGCCCAAAGAGGAATACGATACCAAATGACGCCTTCAGTAAGCTTTTTCTATGTATCTGAGCTCCTCACACATGCATCTGCATGCCTTGCTTCCCAAAAACAACTGCGCAATAGAGGCGCGAAAATGAGGCTCTGCCTATGATTAGAGAAGGCCCCCAGTGAAAAAGGTGTCCAATACAGTGCCTGCCGGTTATTTTACATAATTCCCAAGAATAAAATAACTCCTCAAAGCTATGAAGTATTAAAAATGCTTATAAATCAATCGTTTTAGCCCAGAAAAATGTCTACCAGTCTTTAAAGCCCTTGTGAAGCCCTTTTATTCTCATTTAATAAAAATGGCTTACCGGATCCCATAGGGAAAATGACAGCTTCCAGCATTACCACGTCTTGTTAGAAATGTGTCATACCTCAAGCAGCAAAAGTCTGCTCACTGTTTCCCCCAACTGAAGTTAATTCCTCTCAACAGTCCTGTGTGGAAAAAGCCATCGATTTTAGTAACGGTTGCTAAAATCATTTTCCTCTTACAAACAGAAATCTTCATCTCTTTTCTGTTTCAGAGTAAATAGTACATACCAGCACTATTTTAAAATAACAAACTCTTGATTGAAGAATAAAAACTACATTTAAACACCAAAAAACTCTAAGCCATCTCCGTGGAGATGTTGCCTGTACAACGGCAAAGAGAATGACTGGGGAAGGCGGAGCCTAGGAGGGATCATGTGACCAGCTTTGCTGGGCTCTTTGCCATTTCCTGTTGGGGAAGAGAATATCCCACAAGTAAGGATGACGCCGTGGACCGGACACACCTATGTTGGAGAAATAGAAGCCAATGTTTGTTCAACCATTTATTTATGCACAAAAATGTGGAAAGTGTAAAAACAGAACCAGGAATGATATCTAAAGTTCTATATTGCCTTGCATTAGTGTACAATCAGCTTGCATACCACTACATTGTGTTACAACCAGAACCTAAAGATTTTATTTGACTTTGTACCATTTGATTTACACAACATACACACTTTAAAAAGGGGCAAAATAATTATTGTGACACAGAAGTTAAAAACAAAAACCACATTTGTTGGTTGCATAAATAGATCCACTTATGGCTGCACTTACAGCGGTGGGGTGAGTCACTACAAGCTTTACACATTTGGTTACAATCTTTGCCCTTTCTTCTTGGCAAAATTGCTAATGTTCTGTCAGGTTGGAGGGAAATTGTCTTGGCATGGATTGTCAGGCTGAGGTGTGGATTTTGACCAGGCCATTCAAAGATACTTATTATTAAACAACTTCAGAGAGCACTTCAGCGTTGTTTTGGCTGTGTGTTTAGGGTCACTATCCTGCGGGAAGGTGAACTTTCCCTCTATTTGGTTCCATTCATTTTGTATTCAATCCTGCTTAGTTTCCCAGACTATGCAGATGAAAAGCATCCCCATGTGATGCTACCATCACCATGGTGATCAAAGGCCTGTCTCCCACATGCCTTTTGTCAAAATTCAAATGAAATGTTTAAAGTATCGAACATTTATTTTATAATCCTATTCAACCCTGATAGGTCCTTCTCCAGAACTTTAAATTGGAATTGTTTTGGTCGCTCCTTGTTCTTTGTGATCATGTTTGTTAATAAAGGGACAGTCAAAATAAACTTTCATGATTCAAATAGGGCATGTCATTTTAAACAACTTTCCAATTTACTTTTATCACCAATTTAGCTTTGTTCTATTGGCATTCTTAGTTGAAAGCTAAACCTAGGAGGTTCATATGCTAATTTCTTAGACCTTGAAAGCCGCCTCTAATCTGAATGCATTGTGACAGTTTTTCACCACTAGAGGGTGTTAGTTCATGTGTTTCATATAGATAGCATTGAGCTCACGCACGTGAAGTTACCTAGGAGTGAGCACTGATTGGCAAGTCTATCAAAAGAACTGAAATAAGGGGCAGTTTGCAGAGGCTTAGATACAAGGTAATCACAGAGATAAAATGTATTATTATAACTGTGTTGGTTATGCAAAACTGGGGAATGGGTAATAAAGGGATTCTATATCTTTTTGAACAATTCTGGTGTTGACTGTCCCTTTAATGTATAGTTCAAATGGTGTCATGCAGAAGTAAATCTAAGGAAGTGCTTAAAGGGACATGAAACCCAAATGTTTACTTTATGATTCAGATAGAGCATACAAGTTTAAACGACTTAGTTCTCTTGGTATCCTTTAGATCCTTGGTATCCTGAGCTTACCTAGGTAGGCTCAGGAGGTGGGAGATAGCTCCTAATTGGTGGCTACACAGAAATGCCTTTTGTGATAGGCTTATTCATGTGTTCAGCTAGCTCCGATTAGTGTATTGCTGCTCCTTCAACAAAGAATACTAAGAAAATGAAGAAAAATTGATAATATAAGTAAATAAGAAACTTGTTTAAAAATATATGCTCTGATTCATGAAAAAAAGAATGTTAGGTTTCATGTTCCTTTAACATCTGCTTGGAAATATGCCGGCCTGGCACTTTTGCTGTTTAGAACTGAACACAAATTGCATTAGTACAAATATTGTGCTGACCTTTTCCTGGATTAGTCTACATCCTGTTTCATGAACAACCATTTACAGTACTTACCATGGGAACCAGCAAAAGCATTTAGCAGAGAAGAGGTTAAAGACCTGATTGATACATAGGCCCCAGTTCTCAGTTTATCACCTAAACCTTTGCTTCACTTATATGCTGAGATGATGCAGAGGATTCCAACAGGAACATGTCTTGCAGGCACAAGTGACCCAATTTCTGGACTGTAACAATTTCTCTGCTCACACATGAAGCAACACAAACGTGGCTTGTTTAAAAGAAAACATTCAAGGTGATTAAAAACAAAATAAACTGCCTATTGTAGAGGAATTGGCACATTATACAGTAAGAGGCTGATTTGATAATCTAATGGCATCATCACAGGAGTACAGGATGCTACACAATAATAAAGGGCGATTGTTGGAGTTGATGGATTATCAGATTTAGAAGCACCTTGTGTGAGCAGCAGTCACATGATACCGGTATTTGCATTGTTACAGAACAAACTTCCCATGTGATCATCAAAGCCTCAAGCTATTTTAGTGCAAGTGGCCAATAATCAATTCCAACCTCTCTAAACACCATAACAGAAAACATTTGTATCCGTCTCAATACCATTTAAGACAATATTTAAGTAGAGCTTGGTTTTAGTAACTAAGATTGCGCATTCCAAAAACAGAAATAGTTGCAGACTCCATTACTGGAAGATATAGTTTATTCCCTGACTTTGACCCCTTCAGTACCGGGAATTTTAGAGAAAAAACAGAGAATTGTTAGTATTTTTGCTATCACTCCGTTTAAAAATAAATGGAGCCTTTGTTCTTTTGATCTACCTCTTTTTTTTTTTTTTTCTTGGCATAAAGAGAGCTTTCAGAGGATGACAGTTTCAACTAGATATTTATTCACAGAAATCAAAAGTTATTCTAAAATGACCCAAAAAGGTAAATAAAAAAAATAAATTTATATATAAGGGCTGCAGGATTATTCGCATATGCAATTTAAAATCGTGATTAATTGCCGCGGTTTAAAAACTGCGAGAGCACGCAATTTATAACCCTGCCCACTATGATGTCACCTATGATGTACAGGAGAGCTCTGCGGCAGCCACATGCGGGTAAGGGGGGTGGCAGGGACTTACCAGTGCTGTACTAGCCCGCACCTTTGGCATCAAATAGGGCTGGTGAGCAGTGGTTCCTTCCAGCGGCAGCAGCTTCTGAGTGTACAGCTAGTGGAACACTGTCACCTGTAACACTGCTCAGATAGGTTTGTTGCTTACCAAGCTGACATGATATGTGCGGGCACATGATCTCCTAACAGACCCATCTTGCAGCTAGAGCTTGTGCCATACGTTTCAGTAACTTAGAGTGACCTCCGGACTAAAACAATTTTAAGGTGAGCGCATTAGTAATTTTATGGGCTTCTGGCATACTAAACTAAAAGGAGCACAATTCCCCTTTACTGTAGTGGTCACAAAGTTACTCAAACTTTTGGCATGAGACAGGCAGCTGTAGCTGCAAGATGGGTCTGAAAGCTGTACATACAATAACTATTTTTAAATGTTTTTGTGGAAAAAACTTAAATTATGCTTACGTGATCATTTTCTTTTCTTCAGATGGAAAGAGTCCACAGCTGCATTCATTACTTTTGGGAATTCAGAACCTGGCCACCAGGAGGAGGCAAAGACACCACAGCCAAAGGCTTAAATACCCCTCCCACTTCCCTCATCCCCCAGTCATTCTGCCGAGGAGCAATGAACAGTAGAAGAAATATCAGGGTGAAAAGGTGCCAGAAGAACAAAAAACGCACACAGAAAAAAATACGGGTCAGGAGCTGTGGACTCTTTCCATCTGAAGAAAAGAAAATTATCAGGTAAGCATAATTTATGTTTTTCTTCATAAATGGAAAGAGTCCACAGCTGCATTCATTACTTTTGGCAAAACAATACCCAAGCTATAGAGGACACTGAATGCAAAGACGGGATGGTACAAGATGCGGTCCATTCTGAGGGCACCAGGCCTGAAAACCCCTAACCAACAAAATCCCGCTTCGTCCGAAGCTGAGAACAACTTTGAAAAGAAGAAAAAAAAAAAAAGGAAAAGGCCCAAGGACACTGACCCGCAGATAGTCCACAGCCTTGCTAGAGACCACAGGAACTAGACTCGACGGAGTCAACAGCCTCCAAGAGACACCGTCGCCCAGCAGTCAGTCTCCAAACAACACACCCCTTACTAAAGAAAGGGAATAAACTACCGTATTCTTCCAAAAAGAAGAAAAGGCACGGAGAAAGCATGATTGTACTTGTAAAGTGCGGCCAATCCCCCTTAAGGAACTCAAGGCGCTGCTCATTTTATCAACCTCGAAAGGAGGAAAGGCTGAGTAGACCTCACCGGGGATCGAACTTGCAACCCTCGGTTTGCTACAGTGCAGAGTAGCCACAATGCATTAGTATGCTGAGCTAGCTGTCCAGCAAGCATAAGGAACTCCAGACCAAAAGAGACCCACCAGTTTCATAGAAACAAGGGGAGGCAATACCCAGACCCCAGAAAAACAGAAACCATAGGATAAGGCCGGGAGTCTGAAACAGACAGGATCTTCCCCTAACACTGCAACCGCACTCTAAAAAGCAACTGAAGACGAAGGTCCCCAAGTCCCAAAAAGGTAGCTCAGAATACCGAAATATTCAGAAACGAAACCTTGTGCAACAAGCTCAGATAGGTCTGACGAACAACACCATAAGCAAAAACACTGCACGCTGCAGCAATCAAAAAATGACTCTCAAAACTTAAATACTTGAAGGGCAAGCAGAAAGCAGCTGAAGATAGGATTCTTTAGATTGCTAAGTATCCGCTAACCCGCAGATAACGTCGCAGGCTATCCAAGAGCCGCCAGTCCGTCCCACAAACCCTAAACATGGAGAAATGAGAAACCTCAAGAGGCTTACCGTACCTCGAATGCTCAGAGGACTAATTTTAGCAGAGCAACAGATCTCAGATCCTGCTCCAACACCGGACCAGCCCAAGTGAAAGACATGTCTGATAGACACGGGGTACAGAAAGACACCAACCACAAGCCTCCAGGGAATGGAAAGGAAAAGGGCGGACTCACCCACCTCAACAGAGCTCGGGTGCCAACCCAATCCGCTCCTCCAAAATAAGGCACTCCCAAGGAGAACCCCCTGGGACCTGGAACAGAGAAAAGTGCAATAGATCCGTAGGAAGACCTGACACAGCTCTCTTAGACAGTCTCAACGTAGAGAGATCAAATTCCAACAGGTGAAACAGACCCCACAGAGCAGCAGATGCTGCCCCTTACAGAAATAAGCCACCTGATCCAACGTCCTAAACACATGGCAGGACAAAGACCCTCCAGAGAGAGGAAACCCCAGCTCATAAGAAAGACAAACTATCCCCTCAAAAGGGAAGGGCACAGATAAGAACAACGTACATGTCCACAATCAAAACACGGACCGAATGAAAAAATCATCCAGACACCACTGTTAACCCAACAGAGAAAAAACTCCCCATGAAGAGGAGCTCACTCCGTCCGAAGGACAAGTCAGGCCTTAAAGTTTATAACCAGTACCCGAAGGTGTATGTGAACTCTGGCCTACCTGCTTGCAAGCCCAATGAGCTAGCCCCTATGTCGCAACATAGGGTCCCTGAAAAAACCCTAAGAAGGATCCAAGACAAGAACCCTGGACCCAGAATCTTCCTAGAACGAACACCACCCCTAGGGAACAGAAGATACCCCGTCTGAAGCAATCAGACCTCACAGGGGATGATAAGCGGGGAACCCGGAGAACCGGGACAGGACTCACTCGTAATTCCCAGCCCAAAGGTCAAGACCCCGGCCGCGACAAAGTCAAGCAATTTCTCTAGAGCCCAAAGGCCCCAAGGGCAACACAAGGGAAATGAGAATGAGAACAGAGTCACCCAAAAGAGAGAGTAGAAAAGAAAGGCTAGTCTCCATAATCCTTTCAGATTAACGTTCCAGAGGACCACACACAAGGGAGAAGAATGTAAAGCATCCCGAACTCAGGCAGAAAAACATCCCCTAAGCAAAAAGCTTGGAAAAAGAGACACCTCCTTTCGACCCTGATATGGAGACGACTAACTCCCAAAGGAAGACAGAGCCTCACAGCCTTCACTTCCTAATTAAGCAGCCAAAACAGACAGAAAAAAACGGACAAAGTCCAGAAAGTCTCAACTGAAAGGAAGAGAACCTCTAAAAGGAACAAATCCTAAAAGGACACTTCCAAAGAGACCATGAAAGGCAAAACCGTAAGAACGGCGGTATGAAGGATCTAAATCCTCCAAGCCTCCAACTCACAACGGGAAGGAACACTCTAGTTCCCGGACAAATCGGAAATGACTGAGCATGTCGCTGCGGATCTCAACGGAGTCCCAGCCCACTAGCTTGAAAGGCGAATGAGGACTGAACCAATCCTCCATGACGCTAAGCAACCATGGACCCTCAAGTCCTCTCAGGATGCTAGTTGAAGCTTGTAAAATAAAACAAGTAAACAACACAAATCATATTGTGATCACTAGGCGCCCTCACCAGACCAACCTGACATAAAAAGGCACCACGTGTCTGAACTAGGCCTCAAGACAGAAGGATTTGTACTGAGTCAGGACCAGCCTGAAACCAAGGGCCCCAGCACTGTCAAGGCCACAGAGTCTCCCCCCGAGATGGAGGGATAAAGAACAGTCAGACAGACTTTTGTAAACAGTGCGACCACAAGCTTTAGACCAAATAAAAATCATCCTCAGCGGATGAAAATAAGAGATAAGGCAACCCACAGGTTATTGCCCAGGAAGAACAGACAAACCCACAGGACCAGCCCAACAGGGGTCCGAGACTTCCAAGCTCAGAACTGGAAAAGGATACACAAATAACAAAGACTATAAGAAGATTACTTCATCCCCTTATGTCTATGCATGCAAGCCAGTCGAAGATTAAGACTGAGAAACCCCCAGACCCAATAAGAGTGGGATCCTCTAGCAATGCCAAAAACGTGCCAGTCTACAACGAAAGGTGCAACATACCTCAGCCTGGGCAAAAGAAAACCCCAGCCCCGAAGGTTGACCCCCTGAGGCCTCAGGGGCAGTCGCTTCCCCGGAGGGCTGAAATGGACCAGGCAATCCCACGCCTGAAGAGCCCAGGTTAACTGAACACAGACAATATCGTAAGCACACTCCCGGGAGGTGCAGATGCGCCAGCGCCAAAGTTATGGCCTTGCAGAACCCTGTCGTGACCTCCGGTGGGAACAGGCCACACTCCCTAGAAGGATAAGTAGCGTTTGGGTTACCTGCATGTGTAGTAAGAGTTGGTAGGAGGGAACTCCTCTCGTGAGAAATAGAATCCCCAGAGACAGATGGCTCAGTGGGCACCAGATTCCCCGATCCGAGGAAAAGATGTGTGTGTGTGTGTGTGTATATATGTGTATGTGTGTATGTATATATATATATATAATCATGTAGTAGAATACCAGCACTCACTGTTCCTTTAAGCCAAATCGGCGTGCTCTCAGATATACAGTATGTAGAAAGAAGGATAGATAGATATATATAATAATGTAATATTATAATAGATATAACCTGACCACTCCATCCAAAACCTCAAAATCAAGATTCTTATATATATATATATATACACACACATATATATATATATATATATTGGAGAATGTATTCCTTTTTCAAGTCTGAAGCAATGCTGACCAATTTGATGGAATTTACAGATTATATCTAAAAAGACAGAAAGTGCTACAGAGGTCTGAATGCAGGGGGAGGAGGGGGTGTCATAAAAATCATGAGGGGGGGTTTAGGTGACAGAGGCAGACAGTGTCAGTAAAGGATAACAGATAGGGGATATATGGTTATACACAAAGCATATACTGACAAAGTTATATATCAACATAGAATCAATATGTATATTGACATTGTATAAAGATGTGAAATTAGGTATACAGGGAAAAATAAAATAGTCAAAAAAGGAGAAAGGAAAGAAATAAAAAAAATGAGAATAATAATAATGACAAATGTGTGTACATAAAAACAAATTTTGATAATGGGTTAGGAAACCAGAGTCCACATTTAGTCCAGAATTTAGCAAGTTGAAGTGCATTATTTTCATTTCAAAGGTTTTTCTTTCCGTGGTGCTTTTAAAGTTGCCTCTAAGAATCTTGATTTTGAGGTTTTGGATGGAGTGGTCAGGTTATATCCATTATAATATTACATTATTATATATAATATTAATATTACATTATTATATATATCTATCCTTCTTTCCACATACTGTATATCTGAGAGCACTTACCAGAAGTCCCAGTTTGACAGGGATTGTCCCAGTGTCCCACCTGGTTGTTCATTCTGTCCCAGTATGGTTGCCACCTCCGGGTTTCGAATCATGTGTCCGGGTTTCAGACCGCCTGAAACCCGGACATATTATTCAAAATGACCTGACTGTGAGTCTGTGGCTGTGGTTCTCCAGCATAGTTGGATGCCGATACTTTGTTACATACAACCCTGCTTAGCTAAACGTTCATGCCCTTCAAAGTTCACATTTAGTAATACAGGTTGAGTGAGCAGCATAGGGTTTTTTTAATTTTGTAGTACTACTTGGTTTATTTTTCTAGTAATTTAACACCCTCCGACCCCTGGTGACATCACCAGTGATACACGTTTAGGGGAATCGTGTGGGTATGACCAGGTAGTGCAGACAGGGAGGATTTTTGGCGTAGATCTTGCTTTACTTCATGCAGGATAGCATTTTGGCTGTAATCTTGCTGCATTATGGTATAGTGTAGCCTCTTAAATAAATAGATTTAGCAGGTACGTGTTTCTTTCTTTCATGTAATTAGCAAGAGTCCATGAGCAAGTGACGTATGGGATATACATTCGTACCAGGAGGGGCAAAGTTTCCCAAACCTTAAAATGCCTATAAATACACCCCTCACCACACCCACAATTCAGTTTTACAAACTTTGCCTCCCATGGAGGTGGTGAAGTAAGTTTGTGCTAGATTCTACGTTGATATGCGCTTCGCAGCAGGCTGGAGCCCGGTTTTCCTCTCAGAGTGCAGTGAATGTCAGAGGGATGTGAAGAGAGTATTGTCTATTTGAATACAATGGTCTTCCTCTAGGGGATCTATTTCATAGGTTCTCTGTTATCGGTCGTAGAGATTTCTTCTCCTACCTCCCTTTTCAGATCGACGATATACTTTTTTTTTTTTTTTTTTTTTTTAATTTTTTTTTTATTGAGGTTCATCATATGATACAACATAATCAGTTCAAGAAGTTAAATCTTTGTGTATACACGCATTTAGATTAACATAATATTTCTTATATCATACATGTCTTAGATTTCTCCCTTACCGGGATTGATTGATGCAAACAAACGGAGAAAGAAAAACAGAAAAAAAAAAACCACTTGGTCTTGACCTCACTTTTTTCAAACTTAAAATAATCCTTCCTAAAAGAAAGGAAATATTCTGAGTAACATATATTCAATTTTTACTAGATTAGATATCTATGTGCCTCAACATCAGAAGACAACAGAGCAACATTTGACACTATAGCATAAAGGGGGGGGGGCAGGGCCGGGTAGAAATAGAATAACAAAAGAAAAAAAAAAAAAGTATATAATCAAACCCCTGTTAATGTTGACCTGTATCAACTGGCCCTCTCTATCAACCATGACCTAGGCAATACACCAGATACAATCAGCTCTAAAAATGGTACTGCGTTCTGAAAAGGCTTTAGAAAATGACCCCGCTGTTCTGGTGTCCAAGAACTAATCAGGCTTCCCCATTTTTTAAAATAATTCTTAAACTGCTTTTCTGAATCAACCCTGAGGTTCTGCCTTTCTACGAACATCTGTGTTTTGATGATATTAGTGACTTCGCTCATACTGGGAATTTCCCTTTGTCTCCATTTTTTGAAAAGCTGACTCCGGGTGACCAATATAACTAGATTAACCAGCTGTCTGTCCCCCGTAATAGCCGTATTTTTTAGGAAAAATATATGTTCTGCCTGTAACTCAGTTTTACTCTGTAAGTAGCAATTCAACCAATACTGAACCTTTGCCCAATATTGCCTTACTTTTGGGCAGCTCCAGATACAATGTAGAAGATCTGCCCCTGCCCGAATGCATTTAAAGCAACTCCCTGCCTTTGACTCTGTCCATTTAGCCATTCTAGCTGGGGTCAAATAAAAATTATTTATGATTTTACACTGTGACTCTCTCCAGCTAGTACAAGAAGTCGCCTCGGCCGCGAGTTTAATACTTTGTAGTATGTCCTCACCTTGTAATCTTTCAAAATATTTATTAAATTTTTCCTTGACCTGGTTAATATGTTCCAATCCCTTATTTGTCAGAATTTTTTGGTACCACCAGGAAATAGACCGTTTCCCTGCTTGATAGAGTTTTAGACCTGATGCTATTTGAAACAATCCCCATTCAGTTTCCACTTCTCTATTAGAGCTTTCAATATAGTGACGTACCTGTAAGTATGCATAAAAATTATTTTTTGGGAGAAGATATTGTTCTACAAGGCTCTGAAATGTACAAATCTGACCATCCCTATAATTTTTTAGCTGCGCAAAATAGATTAGTCCTTTCTCCCTCCAATCAAGAAATACTTTATGATTTAGACCTGGTGGGAAATCCACACACCCGATAATCGGTAAATAAGGGGACACACGAAATTCCTGTCCCACTAGGGAGCAATATAACTGCCATCCTTTAATGATATTAACAAATGTAAGCATTCTATCTACATTCTGGGGCATCTTTCTAAATGGACAATGTAACATAGCTAGGGGACTAAAAGGTCTGATCCATTCTGCATCTAACTTATAATATGTTACATATTCTGATTTAGTAAGCCAATCTAATCCGAATTTGGCCAGGGCTATTAAGTTATAATATTTGATGTTTGGAATAGAAAACCCTGCATATTCTCTGGAGTTGCACATTTTATCTATAGAAATTCTTGGTCTCTTCTTCCCCCAAATAAAGGAAGAGCAGGCCTTGTTATATCTAATTACATCTTTCCTTGTGACAAGAAGGGGTAAGTTTTGTAGCAGGAATAAGATTTTAGGGAATATAATTGTCTTAATTATCATACATCTGGCCGAAATTGACAAAAAAAGTAAGTTCCATTTATTAAGATTAGCTTGAATTTTATCAAAGAATTCCTTGAAATTTAGTTGATACCATTCCCTAGGGTTCCTGGTAATCTTAATCCCTAGATAGTTGATTGCCTTCACTTCTCTGAAGATGTAATTGCAACTTTGCCATGTTTTATTGACCCATAGTAGCTCTGATTTATTAGGGTTGATTTTCTAACCAGAGAAGGTACTATACTCTGTGATACTTTCCAAGACACTTGGGATAGAATTTACTGTATCTTGAAGAAATAGAAGTATATCATCAGCGTACAGAGAGATGAGTAACGTCTCCCTCCCAATCTTAACTGGTTGTATTGTTTGTCGCAGATATACTGCCAGAGGTTCTAAGGCGAGATCAAATAGGAGTGGGGATAGGGGACAGCCCTGACGGGTTCCTTTCTCTAAGATAATTTGTTGCGTTAATTCCCCATTCACTAGAAGCTGTGACCTAGGTTCCTTGTAGACCATTTTCACCAGATCAACCAGTCGGCCAGAGAAACCAAAGTTTTCAAGAGAGGTTATGAGATGGTTCCATTCAATGGAGTCAAAAGCTTTTTCA
Organism: Bombina bombina; assembly: GCF_027579735.1. Classification (NCBI taxonomy): domain Eukaryota; kingdom Metazoa; phylum Chordata; class Amphibia; order Anura; family Bombinatoridae; genus Bombina; species Bombina bombina. Next base: position 1,084,582,943 of record NC_069501.1, on the reverse strand, counting down.
GCGTCAATGGTGACTAAGGCAAAATCTTTTTTCTTGGTATTGTGATAATCACTTCTGCACTGCTGACTGATCTGGTGAAAATGGTCCACAGCTGTCAATACTCTTCTCATGTTCCGAACCGAGTTCCTATTTGGTGTGAAGCCTGTCTGGTCTGTATGTATCAGTTTGCCTATAACACTCTTTAATCTGTCAGCAATAATTGACATCAAGATTTTATAGTCCTGATTTAACAGGGAAATTGGCCGGTAGGAAGATAACTCATCCGGTTTTTTACCTTTCTTATATATCAAAGTGACAATTGACTATGAGAAATAGGGGGATTTTAAGGCTTGTAGTAAGAAATAATCATTGTATAGCTTCTTTAATGTGGTGCCAATTGTGGCCGACAGAATTTTGTAAAATTCGATCGGGAGACCATCAGGGCCTGCTGCTTTCCCAGATTTTATCTTATGTATTACCTTGGCTACTTCTGACTCTGTTATAACCGCATTAATAAATTCTAAATCAATTGCTGATATATTAGGTAAATTGATTTTTGCCCAGAATTGGGCCTTAGCCCTTTCATCTATTCCCCTGCTAGTATATATATTATGAAAATACTTGTAAAATGCTTCCCTGATCTCTGTAGGTTGAGTCATTACCTTGTTACCATCTTTTATTGTTGCGATGATATTTTTCTTTTGTCTAAACTTTATTATTTTAACCAAATGTTTGGCTGAAACCCCCTGATATCCTTGAAACTTGCCTTAAGATCTTCCCCTGCCCATTTCTCTCTAAAAAAATCCTCCCTTTCATTTTTAGCAGAGATATATTTACTCCATGTGGCTTGCTGCGGTGTTTGAAGATATCTGTTATATGCATTCCTAAGCTGGTTGGCCAGTTGTAGCTCTCTAGCTTTCAGTTTGCGTGTTAGCTTGACCATGTAGCCCTTAATTTCTCCACGCATGACAGCTTTCCCTGCCTCCCAAAAGGTTTCTGTTTTATTAATATATCCTTTATTCATATCACAATATTCTAGCCATTTTACATTTAACCAGTTAGTAAACTGTATATTTTGCCTCATATAAGCCGGAAAGTGAAACGAATTCCCAGGTCTTCTAACCCTCTTATCAGGCCAGACCGGTAAACTTATGATGGCATGATCAGATAATAGTATGTCTGCAATTTGAGTCTCAACTTCAAGTTTGGCGATTTGCCGACTTATCAGAAATAGGTCAATGCGAGAAAAGCTTCTATGTGACTTGGATTCACATGTATATACCCGGTCATCCGGGTGTTGCTGTCGCCAAATGTCATTCAACTTTAGTGCCTTAATATAATTCCTAAAAAAATTGGCTTCTCTATTATTAGCTTGACAGCCTCTGCTTCTGGACCTGTCCATCTCTGGGTATAGCGTAAGATTCATATATCCAGCTATAATCAGATTCTGCTCTAAGTGTGGTATGAGTTTCTGTTGAATCCCTTGCCAGAAACTTTTCTCAAGTTTGTTTGGAGCATATAGATTGCAAAAGATCCAACTGACACCCTCTATCTGTACCTGTAGGACTATATATCTGCCCTGTCGATCAGACTCCTGTTTAAGGATTTTATAGTTAACCTTTTTATTTATGATGATGGCCACACCTCGCTTACGCTTATTACATGAGGTAGCAATAATTTCTGCCACCCAGTTAGCCTTCAATTTTACTATTTCGTGGTCCTTCAAATGCAATCCCTGTAGAAAAATAATATCCGCCTTCTCTCCTTTCAACATTCTTAAAACATACCCCCCACATTCCATGACACTAACTTTAAAGGTTCTGACATTTTACTCTAAAGGGCGGAAAGAAAGAAGGGAACACAGAGAAAAAAAAAAAAAAAAAAATAGAAATGGGGTGACACGAAAAACCGCCCATACTCCATCCTCTGTTTCTGAGACCCTAGACTCTATTTCTGCCATTCTGACTGAAAACTGCCTGATCTCCTGTGATAACTCTGCAATATCCTTTTTAACCAGTTCAAACTGCGGAAGTAAAAGATCCGCTAGTTGGTTTATAGTCATTTGTGTGTCATGGTTTGCAGAGGGACTTTCTAGACAGGCCTCACTACCAGCTTCTTGACCTGGTCTCTGTTTCCTATCTTTCCTTGGTGGCATGGCGGGGGACTTATTTTTTGTACTTGATGTGTACTTATCCATCGAGACTAGTATTGCCTCTTTCTACAGATGTCTACAATGTGTATACTTCTGTCTAAGACAGAGATAATCTGATTCCTTTTTTCCCCCTTTCCTTGCTCCCTCCTCCTCTCTCTCCCTCTCTCTCCCTTCTTCTACTCCCTACCCCTCTCCTTCCCTTCCCTTTCTTTCCTTTTACTCTCTAATTGTGTTTGTATCTTACTTTATGATCTTATATTCCAACTTCTCTTCTTTCCATAAAAGTTCAGTCAGTGAATATTACCCTATGCCAAAGAACTGTAATAAATAGGTAACGTTAGTAGGTATTCCACTTATATATAGATTCTGAGATTGGATTCTCTATTCCTCATCCATGGCCTGTACGCCAATGTAATCTGACTTGTGCTTTCTATCTGATTCCTTAAATTTGCATAGGGGAGGGCAAGAGATCTCTCTGTATGGTACACTTTTTCCGTCTTATACTCTTATCCTGCCTAAGTACTCCAATATTTTAATTAACCCCCCTTGAAATTAGACTGCATAGACCTATTGTGTATTTTCCCAAGACAAAAGCCTGATGTTCAGCTTTCCTATTAAACTGGTGCTTTCTATGATATATTATCTTTGGTTTACTCTAAATTTACATAAAACCATCCATCATTAAGTAAAGGATAGCCAATCAAGCAGAGAAAAGGAAATATCATATAACAGAAAACAGAGGCTTTTGCTCACTTATATATGAACAAGCCAACAAACAATGTCTTATTTATACTGTATTAGCAGCATATCTTTAAACCAATATTGTTCCAGGCCTGTGCCCTGATGTTCTTAATTCTACTTGTATACAAATTTCATTGCTTCAAACTGCTGGCATTAGGGCTATTGCTAGCCAGTCCCTTCAGGGAAGCATACTTTTATGCTAACCCTCAGTTTTCACATAGGTACTAACACCTTTATCAGTCCTGTTGCATCAGGCAAACCCATTTCCTGCCCTTATCCACCTTAAAGAGTCTTTACCGTCTGATATTTAACAGGCAGATCTTGCAAACTTTAGTTATCCTCTTTTAACAAGGACTTTATTGCAGAAAATTTGATCGCCTTGGCTTTTCATATATATTTACACAGATACCCTATTATAGGCACAGCTCCTTTTCCTTAATACTCGTTGTACTCCTTAAAAGGGTGGGGGTCCGTTATACTAAAAAAAAAAAAAAATTGTCAACCTTGGCTTCTTTGAGCGCAATCCGGCACATTAATGGCGATTTTAACATGTATGGATATGTCCGCCACTTACAATGAGCCCAGCTGAAGTACTATGCAGAAATAAAAGTAAAACTTTTGGCTAACAGATATCTCCTGGTCTTACAATGAACCGGCACTTTAAATTGGACAACAGTCAAATATCAGCAGTTTTTTTTGCTTTCTCTTACTTACCCCTGGACCTCTTCACGGCGTGTTAGGCTCTAGTATCTTCCAAGCGGTTCTTATTGCCGTTTTTTTCCTCTCGGGCTTTGTGTACTACTGAATTCCTCCGCGTTCTGTTGTACTCACACACATACTCCACGCACACTGCCCGGCCTGTGGCAATGATGTCATCAGCCTTCGCCGACTTACATGGGGGTAAAGTATCTCTGCACTTGGCTGTTTCCGCTAGTCCATGGTTCCTTCTTCACCGGTAAGTGTTCTTCTGTCAGCTACTGCCGTTTGCCTTTGCGTGCTTGGCAGCACTCTGCCTTGACTCGTTCTTCGGCTTTTCCCAGCTGGGCTCACTCCTGGTACCGTTGCGTATAGGGTAACAACCTTTTTCCACACACCGAGTGTCTTACTGATGTCTCCGATCCCTTCCCCGTCACCCTAGACTTAGGTGTACCTTTATTCTTGTCCATTGCCACTTAGCTTGACTTTTGTGCAGGGTTTAGTTTGTCCATGGTTGTGCCGGGAGCCGGCAAATTTCGACCCCTTACACTGTGCTCCTGCCGTTCCCACAAGTATATTTTATCTCTGGTTCCAAGTCGCCTTTAAAGCTTCTTTAGACTTTTGGACTTCTTCCACCACATTCAATCCCCCCAAGCAGGGTATTTCATTACCCCAGCAATAGGGCACTGTGGCTTGGTGTCTGCTGGTATATTGCTCCACAGGACCGGGAGCTTAGAGCGCGCACACCTGCACACCTGTGTCCACGCTCCACCCACAGGAACGACGATATACTCTTATATACCATTACCTATACTGATTCTCGTTTCAGTACTGGTTTGGCTATCTACTATATGTAGATGAGTGTCCTGGGGTAAGTCTTATTTTTTGCGACACTCTAAGCTATGGTTGGGCACTTTATATGTAAAGTTCTAAATATATGTCTTTAAACTTATATTTGCCATGATTCAGGATAATCAGTACTCCTTCATTCAGACTGTCATTTTCATTATTTGGGATAATGCATATGAATAAATATTTTTTTCTTACCTTAAAAATTTTCAATTGACTTTTTTCCCTGCGGGCTGTTAGGCTTGCGGGGGCAGAAAATGCTTCAATTTATTGCGTCATTTTTGGCGCGAACTTTTTTGGCGCAAAAATTTTGTAATTTCCGGCGCCGTAGTTGACGCCGGAAGTTTGTTCGTTGTTAAGACATTTTTTGACGCATGTGTGTTCAGACGTTTTTTGGCGCCAAAAAATGTGGGCGTCGTTTTCGGCGTCAGAGGATGTGGCGTCATACTTGGCGCCAAAATATATGGGTGTTGTACTTAGCGCCAAATAATGTGTACGTCATACTTGGCGCCAAAAATGTGGGCGTCATACTTGTTCCACTTTTTCTCACATTATTTAAGTCTCACTTTTTGGTGCTTCTGGTTGCTAGAGGCTTGTTTGTTTTGCATTTTTTCCCATTCCTGAAACTGTCATTTAAGGAATTTGATAATTTTGCTTTATATGTTGTTTTTTTCTATTACATATTGCAAGATTTTTCGTACACTGTTCCTGTTGACTGAGATCAGTCCTACCAAAGCTAAGTTCATTTATTTTAAATGTTATGAATGTTTATCTTTAGCTATGGTTTGTAATAAGTTATCATGATAAACTTTTACATGCAGAATCCATTAGTATTTATGCTTTATATATTGCTATTCTTTTTACATCTTATGTACAAGATATACTTAGAAAATTTATAAGAATATTTTTCTGATTCTATTTTAAAGGCTTTGTCGGACATCCCGCCTTCTAATAAAATTAGGTCTTTTTCAAACTTCTTTTTTAGTTGATGAAGTTTCAAAATGACCAACATACTGAATTATCCTTCTCTGATGGTGTTTTTTTCTCATTCAGAATTTTTTCTTCATCAGATATTGACACTAACAAATCTACTTTTTTATTTTTTTTATTAGAGTACATTTGTTCTTTGTTCAAAAGGTGTTGATTATTTTGGATATTGAAGTAACTAGTTCTTTTGATTTAAAGACTAGCTAACATTTAAATTCTGCTTACTTATCTTCTGTGGTTTCTTCAGAGGTTTTTTTCCAGTTCCTGATACTAGGGAATGGAATAGGCTGAGAATTTTCTTTTAGTCCTTCTTTAAGGTTTTTAAATTGTATTCTTTGCCGGCAGTTAGTTTTCAGTTTTGAGGAAAGATTCCCCAAGTTAATGGGGCTCTCTCTACTTCTGCTAAATATACTATTATTCTTATAGCAAATAGTATTTATTTTTTTCCTTCAGATGGTCATATCTATTTAAGGAAAATTATTTCCAGGTACTTTTCTTAGACCTGTAATTTATTTGGCTGATGTTGCAATTGCTTCATCTTTCTGGTTGGATACTTTAAGAATCAAGTATCGGATTATGATTTGTTTAGCATTGTTAAAAGGACAAAATCTACTGCTCATTTGGAGTTCAGACTAAGTGCTTTTGCATTGTCTTGTTTTCTTACATTTGTTGATTGTGCAAGTCCAGTGTGTTGACTGGTCCTTTAACTTAATTAACATGCTAATAATTTCATTTGTGTTGTAATTTTATTAAATATTTTCGCAAATGAGGTTTAATCTATGTCTTTAGCTATTTTAGCTAGAAGAACTTTGTGATTTCAATCTTGGAATGCTAATTTGATTTTTAAAATCCATATTTCTTTTTTTCCAAGATAATCAATTATTTGGTTCATAATTGGATTCAATTCTTTAACTGTTACTCTGGGCTTCAAGATTGAGTTCTAAGACTAAAACTTTAAGCTTATATTAGTTTTCTGTTCTTACTAAGGAATGGTGTCCTGAATTCTTCCCCAAGTAACATGTTTATAATTGGAAGTTTTTTTCTTCATTCAATTAAGCTTTTTAAGAGTCTGCTCCCCTAAATTTGCATGTAGGTGCGGTTCTTATTCCAGCTTGGCTGGTAGGGGGCAGGTTAAGACTTTTTTGAAATTTGTTTGGTTCTATTCGGTCCAAACTTCTTAGACTTTGGGTACAGTATAGGATTCAGAGTAAAACCATCTGTGAGAAGTCTTTTTTCTCTATCGTATTCCAGCTATTCCAGTAAGACTAACACTTTCCTGAAGTGTGTTTCAGACCTATATGTTTTGGGTACTGGTGAAGCGCGGCTGGTCACCCGTTGGGGCTCAAGCGCTGCTCAGACCGGGAGTCTTCTGGGTATTTATTCCAGTTCCATTTTTAGGAACTGGGTTTTGGGGTTTTATTCAAGACTATTCATTGTTCCAAAGATAGAAAATCTTTTTGAATTGTCATATAAATGTACCATCTTTTAGAATGGTGTTTATATGGTCTAGTCTGCCTTTTTGGTCTGTGATGGCATTATTTGTTTACATTAGATACAATACATGCATATCTTAATTTTCTGTTTTCATTCAGTTTATTGGGTTCCGTTTGTCGGAACTTTCAGTCTATTATTTTCTTCAAGTTGCTATATATACATGGAAGTTTTAGGTTTCATGGCTGCAGCATTGGATTCGATTCCCTTTGCTCATTTAGGAAACCTTTTCAGTTTCTTATACTTAATAATGGTGCAGGGATTCTAGGATATCACTTTTTATATCTTTGAATCCTAATGTTTAACTATCTTTGATTCGGTGGTTAAGATCACCATCATTTAGTTCTTCAGGTCTCTTCGGTTCTTTCAACCTGGACCATGATCTCTACAGATGCGAGTCTTTTAGGTTGGGAGGCTGTCTGAGGATCTCTGTCAGCACAAGGGGTTTGGAAATCTCAGGAGGCGAGATTACCATTTGATATTTTGGAACTCCGTGCATTATCAGAGTTCTTCAGTTTGATTTCTTTTTGAAGAAGAGACGTTTGTTTTTTTCAGACAATGTCACAACTGTGGCGTATGTCAATCATCAGGGTGGGACTATCAGTCCTTAGGCTGTGACAGAAATATCTCAGATATTTGCTTGGGCTAAATCCAGCTCCTATCTAAATTCTGTGGTCTTTTTCCCAGGTATAGGACATTGGGAAGCGGATTATCTCTGTTAATCAAGCTTTACATCCGGGAGAATGGTCTCTTTACCCAGATATGTTTTCAATTTTTCAGATGTGAGGGCTTCCAGAAATAGATCTGATGGCATCTCATCTAAACAAGGAACTTCCCAGGGGCCTATTAAGGTCCGGGGATCCTCAGGCGGAAGTAGTGTATGCATTGACACTTCCTTGGAATTATCATTCTGCCTATATTTTTTCATCTTTGGTTCTTCTTTTAAGAGTGATTTTCAAAATCCTCAGAGAGCAATCTTTGGTGTGGCTGGTGGCTCTAGCATGGCCAAACAGGTTTTGGTATATGTTTCTTGATCGGATGTTCAGTTGCCAATCTTGGTTACTTCCATTAAGGCCAGACCTTATATCTTAACATTCGTTTTTTTCATCAGGAATTCAAATTATTAATTTGATGGTATGAAAATTTAACGCTTAGTACTTATGTCATAGAAGTTTCTCTGACTCAGTGATTAATACTATATTGCAGGCTCGTAAATCTATGTCTAGTAGGATTTATTATCGAGTTTGGAAGATTTACATCTCATGATGCTCTTCTTATGAATTCTCTTGGCATTCTTTTAGAATTCCCTTGGCATTCTTTTAGAATTCCTAGGATTTTATAGTTTCTTCATAAATTTTTGTCTGCATGTTCCTTGAAAGGACAAATCTCTGCTTTTCCTGTGCTGTTTCACACTAAGAATTGCTAAATCTTTCTGATATTCATTGTTTTGTTCAGGCTTTGGTTCGTATCAAGCCTGTCATTTAAGCCAATTTCTCCTCCTTGGAGTCTTAATTTGGTTCTGAAGGCTTTACAGGCTCTTCTGTTTGAGCATATGCTTTCTTTTGGACATTAATTACTCTCATGGAAAGTATTGTTCTTTTTAGACATCTCTTCAGCTAGAACAGTTTTTGAATTATCTGTTCTTTCTTGTGAATCAACTTTTTCTGATTTTTCATCAGGATAAGGTGGTTTTTGCTGTCCTCCTTTCAATTTTTACCTAAAGTTGTGAATTCTAACAACATTGGTAGAGGAATTATTGTCCCTTCCTTGTGTCCTAATCCTAAGAATTCTTTGGTAAGATTCTTACATTCTTGGATGTGGTAAGAGTTTTGAAATATTATGTTGAAGCTACTCAGATTTCAGACAGACTTCTAGTCTATTTGTTATCTTTTCTGGTTTTAGGAAAGGTCAGAAGGCTTCTGCCATTTCTTTGGCATCTTGGTTAAGCTTTTGATTCATCATGCTTATTTGGAGTTGGGTTAATCCCCGTCTCAGAGGATTACGGCTCATTCTACTAGGTCAGTTTCTACTTCCTGTACTTTTAAG